>NC_056743.1:680862439-681049939 GCF_019279795.1 Protopterus annectens | reverse complement strand
AAATAATGTCCTTCTGGGTGTGTGATACCGAGAGATGATGGACCTTCAGGGGCTGAGGAGGCCCTCCACCTGCAGTGTTGGGCTTTAT
Organism: Protopterus annectens; assembly: GCF_019279795.1. Classification (NCBI taxonomy): domain Eukaryota; kingdom Metazoa; phylum Chordata; order Ceratodontiformes; family Protopteridae; genus Protopterus; species Protopterus annectens. The sequence continues at coordinate 681,049,851 of NC_056743.1, read as the reverse complement.
AACATCCATGGATAGTTTATTATTGCCCTACTTTTATTGGTCAAACACTTTTCTGGTTTTGGAACTTTCTGATATGCCGTATGTCTATATATAACCCTAATCTTGCCCCAGAACAGATTTTCTGTTTTATAATGCAAGGCATTTTATTAAGGACTTATTACCACCCTTATAAAATGTGAATATTTCCTGATTCTAAGGGAAGGATGTAAAATACCACTGTGAATATTTATTACCAGAAAATTGCCCTCCTAGAAATACAGTGAAATTCATTATAATGAATTCATAATTTTTTCAGTTTTGTTTTAATTAAAATGATTCAATGTACATGCAATTTATTTTTCCCACACCTAATATTACATTCTGTTGTGAAATTGCAATCTGTTCTGAAAATTCAGAAGTATGTGTTATAGTTTTTGGACTTTAATTTTCTCATATTAAGTCTTTCACTGTGCCTGCATCTTCAGAATGATGTTGAGTAAGGTGCTGACCAGGATTTTACATAGAGTTCCAATGCATCCTGGGTAAGCAAACATGCCAATGTAAAATTAAGACAGTTTAGCTGCAACATTTCAAGGATGATAAATCTTTCAGGAATTAAGGGTCTCTCATTACTGTAGTTAGCAAAGAAATATGTAGCCTATCAGACACAATTGATACTGAGGTGTATGAACACCACAAACTTATGCTCTGTTTCCATGCTTCACTCTCTGTGATGCCATTTGAAACAGGTTGCAGCTCTAATAATATTGAAGATGGTCTCTTGTTAACAGCAACATAGAACACAAAGTCATCAGCTTTCTGCACCAGGTAGAAGTGTAGTGAAACAGTTTGTATGGTAAGGGGATAATTCCCACTCCATGGGACTCTCTTGTCACATTACAGCAAAAGGTGTCTCAAAATATAAGGGCAGATAAAAAATGTTTATTTGAAGCAAACTTAAAACATACTGAAACAAGCATAAACACTGCTACATTACCTAGAAGCATGTAAATCTGTTCTTTACTGATTTATTTGTGAGATGTCTAGCCTATTACTAGTGACATTCAAAGCACTCTGTGTTCTGTATCTTGCGGTATAACTGCAGCCACCTGTGGAGAGACTACATGCCGATTCATAAAGGTTATCACAACGTGTACACGTGTAAGCCTTCTGAGTGAATAGGCAGCACACACATTGAGTGTTTCTCTGCTTGTGCTATGCTGATGAGGTCATAACAAGGCTGAAATATGCATATCCATAGCTAGTGGGGTTTGGCTTTATTGGCCTGAAATTGTCCATTAAAACAACTTCAAATGTAAAAGTCATGGGCAATCAGAATTGCTATATAGCTGAAACACCTGATGTTCATAAGGGTCATTTGCATATATCCCATGTGCCTCTGTCACAGGAGGTTTGGGAGGTCACTCATTGGAAGTTCTAGCTTGGCTGGAGTTTTCATAGAGTAGAACACTTTGGGAACAACAAACTAAGAATGAGTAGCTGCAGAGATAGACCAATTGTAGGTGGACTGAGAACAGACAAGAAGACAGATTATAAATAAACAGTCTTTTGATTATTTTCCACTATCTCTTTACTTTTGTATATAGATCCCATTCCATGTATGACTGTTTTTCTTTCTCTTCCTGCCTCTACCTATATTATGCTTCTCTTTAATCTTTGTCTATAACCTGTGCTACCTTACCCTACTTGTTTCTCAGACTGCACCTATATTTATAGCATACAAGCATCCTTCTTGGAATAACTAGTTTTTCTCTTTAGTTGGTCCCATTCTCCCTTTCAGTATTAATGCATTAACCTTCCTGTAACCTCTAACACCTACAACATCATACCCTTCCACACATTTATACTTTGTGTTGGTTTATTCTCCTTTCTGAGGTGCTAGTCCTATTGCTTTCACTGTTACAGTCTTGCTATCACTACTACATGTTCCTCTCCCACCACTATTCCTTTACAACACCACTACAACAAATCCCTCTCTCCCACCCCTGTTTCCTTACAACACCACTACTATACATTCCTCACTCCCACCCCTGTTTCCTTACAACACCACTACTATACATTCCTCAGTCCTACCACTCTTCCCTTACAACACCACTAATACACATTCCTCTCTCTCACCACTGTTCCCTTACAACACCACTACTACACATACCTCACTACCACCACTGTTCCCTTACACCACTACTACACATTCCTCTCTGTTACCACTGTTCCCTTACAATATCACTACTACACATTCCTCACTCCCACCCCTGTTCCCTTACAACACCACTACTACACATTCCTCACTTCCACCCCTGTTCCCTTACAACACCACTACTATACATTCCTCAGTCCCACCACTCTTCCCTTACAACACCACTAATACACATTCCTCACTCCCATCACTGTTCCCTTACATCACCACTACTACACGTTCCTCACTCCTACCACTGTTCCTTACAACACCACTACTATACATTCCTCAGTCCTACCACTCTTCCCTTACAACACCACTAATACACATTCCTCACTCCCACCCCTGTTCCCTTACAACACCACTACTACACATTCCTCACTCCCACCCCTGATCGCTTGCAACACCATTACTACTCATTCCTCACTCCCACCACTGTTCCCTTACAACACTTCTACTACATGTTTCTCTTTCCCACCACTGTTCCCTTACAACACCTTTACTACACATTCCTCTCTCCCACCACTGTTCCCTTACAACACTACTACTACACATTCCTCACTCCCACCACTGTTCCCTTACAACACCACTACTACATGTTCCTCTCTCCCACCACTGTTCCCTTATACCACTACTACACGTTCCTCTCTCCCACCACTGTTCCAGTACCACTACCACATGTTCCTCACTCCCACCACTGCTGCATTACAGCACCTCTACTACATGTTCCTCACTCCCACCACTGTTCCCTTACAATATCACTACTACACGTTTCTCTCTCCCACCACTGCTCCCTTATACCACTACTACACATTCCTCTCTCCTACCACTGTTCCAGTACCACTACCACATGTTCCTCACTTCCACCACTACTGAATTACAGCACCACTACTACATGTTCCTCACTCCCACCACTGCTGCATTACAGCACCACTACTACATGTTCCTCACTCCCACCACTGTTCCCTTACAACACCACTACTACATGTTCCTCTCTCCGACCACTGTTCCCTTATACCACTACTACACATTCCTCTCTCCTACCACTGTTCCAGTACCACTACCACATGTTCCTCACTCCCACCACTGCTGCATTACAGCACCACTACTACATGTTCCTCACTCCCACCACTGTTCCCTTACAACACCAATACTACATGTTCCTCTCTCCGACCACTGTTCCCTTATACCACTACTACACATTCCTCTCTCCTACCACTGTTCCAGTACCACTACCACATGTTCCTCACTCCCACCACTGCTGCATTACAGCACCACTACTACATGTTCCTCACTCCCACCACTGTTCCCTTACAACACCACTACTACATGTTCCTCTCTCCTACCACTGTTGCCTTACACCACCACTAATACATGTTCCTCACTCCCACCACTGTTGCCTTACACCACCACTACTACATGTTCCTCACTCCCACCACTGTTTCTAAAATACCACTACTACATGTTCCTCTCTGCGACCACTGTTCCCTTACAACACCACTACTACATGTTCCTCTCTCCTACCACTGTTGACTTACACCACCACTAATACATGTTCCTCACTCCCACCACTGTTGCCTTACACCACCACTACTACATGTTCCTCACTCCCACCACTGTTCCTAAAATACCACTACTACATGTTCCTCTCTGCGACCACTGTTCCCTTACAACACCACTACTACATGTTCCTCTCTCCTACCACTGTTCCCTTACAACACCACTACTACATCTTCCTCACTCCCACCACTGTTCCCTTACAACACCACTACTACATGTTCCTCTCTCCTACCACTGTTCCCTTACAACACCACTACTACATGTTCCTCTCTCCTACCACTGTTCCCTTACAACACCACTACTACATGTTCCTCACTCCCACCACTGTTCCTAAAATACCACTACTACAAGTTCCTCTCTGTGACCACTGTTCCTTTACAACCTGCTGCTTTCCTCCCTTTGGCCTTCCTGCATTCGCCAGTGAGAACGGTCTAACCCCATTCTTATCCCTCTCTTGTTACTTGCTGTACAACTAATGAGAGGAGCTCTAGCTTTCACGCTGTCCTGGACCCCCTTGTTTGCCTGCCACACACTGGTAGAATAACTGAATGTAGACCTTTAATTAAATCATTCAGCAGTCCTTTGACTGCTATTCTTCCTTCTATCTACAGCTGGCGATAGTAGCTCTCTAGGCCCTCTCCTATGCTTTTGATTTTAATTTTACCTTATTTAGGGTGCATTAGCTGGTAATTTGTTAATCCAGAAGAACCTATGTCCTATACCAGCCAGGTACATAGCACCACGCCCCCTTCTTCAGCAAAGTGCATAACACAATGTTTAACAAGTAAGCAAAATGTGTGGCAAGTAATCTAATAAGAGACTGGAGACAGAAAATACAATAGACTCAAGTACAGCCATGTTTATTCTGTTTGTTCACTTCAGACCATGAATAGTTCATGAATTCATGTTTTCAAATGTCATTAGATACATGCAAAACTCTGTTCTGCCTGTATAGCAAAGGTATTTTTAGAACCAAAAATGTGATGTCTTCCATAATGCGTGACAGCTGGGTTCCCATTAAGTAGCCAGAATGCAGAAATACTCAAATCTTACAAGACAGAGCTGAAACATTAAAATCCTGCAAGACTGAAAAAAAAGAACAATCTTTCTTTTTGCCAGGACCTGGATTGTACAGGATCATGGTACACCAGGGATCGGGGTATTGGATCTTTCGCCACTGTGGTGAGATCTTGGAGTCAGAGTATATAAATAGCAAAGGGTGTGGTGACACAACCTCCTAAGTTATGGATTAGAAGGGGCTTGCCCCTCTGCAAAAGCAGGTGTCCGGTGTGCTGTTTGTTGTTCAGTCTTATGGGAATCAAGCATTTCAGTTCAGTCTTGTGATATTTCAGCATTTGTGCATTTGAGCTGCTAAATGGGAACTGCAACAGTTGAGAGGTGTACATTAATAGATGCAGAGGTATAATACATTAACAAGCAAGTTTACTAGATACATTTTCTGTGACATTATACACAAGTTAGTAGATGCATGCTCACATCAAATATATACATCAAGGAATAATACATATTTATAAATTAGAACAAATGTATAATAAACTTTAAGCTAACTTTACAGGATCTTTGTGACATCACAGGGCTTGTTTCAGTCTGTGTATTATATAGCACATTAATAAATTATATGAAACGGGTGGCTTAATGAGCAGTTGCAGCTAATGCTATCCATGCAGTATATTCGACAGCTGAAGTTGAATAGAAAGGCCGCCATCTTCTTTCTATTACCCTTCCTCTGGCTGTTGCGCTCCCTGCTCTGGAGCTGGACACTGATACTCAACCAGTGTTACAGTCTGTCCCTGCACAAAATACCTGCTATCTCCCAACTGGACTCCAATAAATGATAGGGAAAGCAAGGAAAACTCTAAGAGCTCCCAAGGAGATACTTTGTTACTGAATACAAGAAATACTCAACCAGTGTTACAGTCTGTCCCTGCACAAAATACCTGCTATCTCCCAACTGGACTCCAATAAATGATAGGGAAAGCAAGGAAAACTCTAACAGCTCCCAAAGAGATACTTTGTTACTGAATACAAGAAATACTCAACCAGTGTTACAGTCTGTGCCTGCACAAAATACCTGCTATCTCCCAACTGGACTCCAATAAATGATAGGGAAAGCAAGGAAAACTCTAACAGCTCCCAAAGAGATACTTTGTTACTGAATACAAGAAATACTCAACCAGTGTTACAGTCTGTCCCTGCACAAAATACCTGCTATCTCCCAACTGGACTCCAATAAATGATAGGGAAAGCAAGGAAAACTCTAACAGCTCCCAAAGAGATACTTTGTTACTGAATACAAGAAATACTCAACCAGTGTTACAGTCTGTCCCTGCACAAAATACCTGCTATCTCCCAACTGGACTCCAATAAATGATAGGAAAGCAAGGAAAACTCTAACAGCTCCCAAAGAGATACTTTGTTACTGAATACAAGAAATACTCAACCAGTGTTACAGTCTGTCCCTGCACAAAATACCTGCTATCTCCCAACTGGACTCCAATAAATGATAGGGAAAGCAAGGAAAACTCTAACAGCTCCCAAAGAGATACTTTGTTACTGAATACAAGAAATACTCAACCAGTGTTACAGTCTGTCCCTGCACAAAATACCTGCTATCTCCCAACTGGACTCCAATAAATGATAGGGAAAGCAAGGAAAACTCTAACAGCTCCCAAAGAGATACTTTGTTACTGAATACAAGAAAGTATGTATTGATAGTGGCATACACAAACTGTTATCTAATGGCTGAAATTATCTATGTTTAGATACTTAAGCCTCCCAAACAGGTTTGCCAGCAGCCTTACCCTTCTCAAAAGCCTTTCTTCTCTATCTAGCATTGTTCCAAATACTTCTTCTAACCCCCTTATTCTCTCTTTTTTCTGTCTGTACCTAGGCATCCCACTCTAACTACATAGTATCTGACCCTTTGGTCTTGTTTTAAACTTAGTATATTACTTAATACTCATCCCTTTACCGATAAAACTCTCTACCTTACCTACTTTTTTAGCTTGCCTTATCTGCTCCTAGCTTTCTCAGACTCTCTATACTCCTTCCACCCTTGTACTAGCCTTTTCCTATTACACTTGCTTCCTTTTATATCCTGAGCATCTTGATATCAGTACCCATACCTGTGACTGACCTCTCACACTCCTAGACTTACCTGCTGGATTTTTCCTACTTTGCTGATTGTCTTCTCCCACATTCTGCTCTCCTGTCTCAACCCTGGGCTCACTCCGCTCCCCTACCCTGCCCCCAATTCCCACCGCCCCAGTGGTCCTACATTTATACCTCCAATAGACACACCCTCAACCAATCGCACATAAGCTCCTCCTTACCACACCCTCCCCTCTTACCTCATAGCACACCCAACTTGCACAGACCCACCCTCCACACTACCTCTTAAAGTCAAAATACTACCTTACTTTCCTCTTCTTTCTATTCTTTATCATCTCTCTTACTTCCCTAATATACACAATGTGTACATCACCGCTCCCAATATACTTTCAAATAACTATCTGTTTAACACTATTGCCTCCTCTAGTAACTACTTATCTCCTAACCTCCTATGAACACCCACTTCACTCCTCACTTGTGTTTCCCTCTAAATGTACCTCTACACACACCTCACCTTTTACACCAGCCACCTCAAATCTCACTACCAAACCAAACTACCTATTTACCAAATATCTCAAACTAGCTTACTTTAAGCTTAGCAAACATAAACATAAAAAACATATTGACATCTTTCATAAACAAATCCAACTCCAATATTTCTTATTTCCCCAATCTCTATTGGATGGGGACATTCACCCTAACCCTGGCCCAAATAGCACAAACACTAATAGCTGCAATAAACAAGACAAAGCTTCTCTCACTACATCAAACATACATACCAACTCTCTTACTATAGCTCATCTAAACATACTAAGCATTTGCAACAAAATCTCTCAACTCCATGCCCTTTTAGATGTTCACCATTTTGATATCCTATGTTTATCAGAAACATGGCTAAAACCAACCATTAAGGACAATGAAATTACCCCCCCTGGGTATAGTATCTTTAGAATGGACCATAAAACCAAAAAGGGAGGTGGAGTAGCAATTCTCTACAAAGCACAACTCCAACTTAGTAGAATAAATCTTAACCTTCCACTAGACAATAATGCAGAAGTAATCAGCTCAAAACTTCAAATCAACCCTAGTAAAGCTATTAACATAATTTGTGTTTATCTTCCCCCAGGAAATAACACTAACACCTTAGAATGTATCCTTAGCTTTCTGTCAAACAACCTCCCCCAAGAAACACTACTTCTAGGCGACTTTAACATAGACTGGAATTCCTGTAATAATATTAACCCTACATCCCATATAAACCTTTATGGCTTCACTCAACTCATAAACGGTCCTACCAGAACTGTTAAATCCAACAATCATGAATCTATCTTAGACTGGATTCTGATTAATACCCCCCAACAAACCTACCAATCTGGTATCCTCCCAGATGATCTAAGCGACCATTGTATAACCTATGTCACTAGACACAAAATCAACCTAACCTTACCTGCCACCCTTAGAACACTACGAACAAAAAAATATTTTAACTCTGAACATTTCCAAGCTGATCTAAAATGTTGTAATTGGTCCTCCCTAAAATATCTTCCTCTTAATGATGCAGTATAATACTTTAACTCTACATTCTTATCAATTCTAGACCAACATGCCCCAACCCATCAGAACCAAAACAAAAGTAGCCCCCTGGCTAACAAACGATACTAGGCATAAAATCAAACTTAGAAACAAATCTTGGTCTAAATGGCGTAACACTAAAAACCTAACTGATCGCCAAAACTTTAGAGAGCTTAGAAACAGCACCAAAAGAGCTATCCTAATAGACAAAAAAAACTATTACCTTCAGTTACAGCACAACACTAATAAGGAACCTAAAAAATTCTGGACCAGCATTAACAATCTTCTATCTCCAGGTCATTCCATCACACCTGATCCCTGTGACTCTAACCCAGAGAACCCTAAACAAACAGCAAATGACTTCAACTCATTCTTCACAAATACTATCCAAACACTTGCTAGCCATCTATCTCCTGATACCTCTAATCTACTTCCACATACATCTAATACACCTCCTACACTCCACTTACAACCTGTCTCTACCTCTTTTATCACATCACTGCTCCAAAAGTTAAAACCCACTACACCCTCTGCAGACAAATTGCCTGCAGAATTCCTGCAGATAGGTGCCAAAGCCTTAGCCTACCCTATTTCTATCCTGATCAATAGATCTATAAAAGAAGGAATCTTCCCCTCTATCTGGAAGATATCGCATATCATCCCACTACATAAAGGGGGAAACTCTAATGATTTTTCCAACTTTCGACCAATAGCTCTCCTCTCACCAATCGCAAAAATCATGGAAAAATGTATTCACAAACAAATACTAAATCACCTTCTCAACAACAACCTACTTTCTAACTGTCAGCATGGCTTCAGACCCTCACACAGTACCACCACTGCTTTACTCTCCTTCACAAACTCCATTAACATTAACCGCAACAAAAACTATACATCATCCTCTGTCTTCATTGACCTATCCAAAGCTTTTGATATGGTGAACCATAAACTTTTACTACACATACTAAAATCTCTGGCTCTTGATAATCTTGCCTTATCCTGGTTTGCATCCTACCTAGAAAATCGTCAGCAGGCAGTTCTGTGGAAAAATTCACTTTCTAATCTTCTACCTATTTCCTTAGGCGTACCTCAAGGCTCTATCCTAGGCCCTCTGTTATTTTCAGTCTTTATTAATGACCTTCAATCTGCAATCCCATATACTACCTGCATACAATGACGACTCAACTATAATCTGTAAACTCTCAAACAGAACTTCACTCACTTACTCAAAAGCTTTTAACACTGTAGAACAATGGTTCTCTCACCGCTGTTTACTCCTTAACCCTAAGAAAACCAAACTACTACTTTTTCTCCTACTAAATCTACTACACCTTACTTTACTCTTACATCCGCGAACACTCATCACTCCTGACCAGACCACAAAACTTTTAGGCATAACTATCGATAATAACCTCAACTTGACTCCCACATCAATAATACCATAAAATTAGTTAATAAAAAAATAGGATCCCTGTATAGAATCAAACCTTTCCTAATACCCACAGCAAGGTCCACCATTGCTAGATCTCACCTAATCTCCACTCTCCTGTATGCCTCCCCCATTTACACTAATCTTTCCAAAAACAACATGAAGAAACTAGAAACATCCTATCATAACATTGCTAGATTCGCTGCTGGGTCTCCTTTTCGAACTCATCACTGCTTAAACCTAAAAGAACTAGGCTGGTTAGAACTTCCTAACCAAATTATACTGCAACAGATCTTAATTGCCTATAAGATTCTATATCAGCCAACCAATACACCAATACTTTCTAGCCTTATTTCTCCATATAACAACCTGAAACATCTTCGTTCTTCTAATAAACTTCTGATTAATACTAGCAAACCTAACAATAATGCAGGTGACAGTTTATTTTCCAACTATGTTGGAAAAGCATAGAATAAACTACCCTCTGATATCACTTCTTTAACCTCTTTCCAACTCTTCAAACACCAACTAAAAGTTTATCTCAATAAACACTGGCTTTGCTCCTGCACTAATCCAGACTAATGTTAACTCTATTTTTTTTAACTAACAATTTTATATTTAAATTTTTTATCCTTTTTTATTTTGTTTTAGTTGTTATGATTGTTTGTAACCTTTTATGACTTATGTAAATTGTATAACTAGTGTAGCTTTTCTCCCCGGGCCTCTACTGTAAATGGACATATATCCAGTTGGACTAGCCCGGTCAACAAATGTAAAATAAAATAAAAATAAATAAATAAATAAAATAAAGTTTTGCGCTGTATTGTAAGACCAATTAATACAGACCCTAAGTTATAAAGAGGTAGGTAAAGTGTGGGGACCATGTGGTTGAGAAGCAGAATTCTAAGGTAAGATAGGAATGAATTCCAGGTTTTGGGGGCTTAGGACACAGAATCAAGGATGCAGATAGGCATACTCAGTGTACTCAAGTGAGGACATTTTTTGTCAGCATCTTTCAGAAACTTTATAGTTCAAACAGTACATAATATTTAGAACTGTCTGAACAATTGTCTGCTGTACAGCACTATCCAAAACATGCTTTCCTCAGAAAAATGTACCTCTAAAATAGCCTTTTTATGGTTTCAAGTGGCAACAATTGAAAATAAAGTGTCCCTGTCTGACTGCATAGGGACAGTATTTTGAGAGATGAGTACATTTTTTAAATGATAGGTGGGTGCTATGGGCAACACCATAAAGTCTGAGTACAAAATATAAATTTCTGGCTACACCACTGCACAGAATGAGTGGTGTCTGAAGTGGAATTTATTTTGGAGACATCTCAGAGATGTGATTTTGTTAGACTACAATTTAAGGATGCAGCTGTGTATGGTGGGTATTGGTTTGTTAGTGAGGGGGGATGTGCCTAGTTTTAGAGTCTGATTTTCATATACACTAGTAGAAGTTTTGCAGATTCATTTAGATCTTCTAAGTATATTTTAGTGGTGTTCAGGCAGTGGGGCTACAATGTTGGGGCAATAAATAAAAGATAATTTTCCAATTCTGGGAGACAAATTCCTTTTGCTGTCCTTCCAAAAGTAAGAGATTTTTTCTAAAACAAAACTGGAGCTTGCCATTACTGGGCTTTGTCAAACAATGCTAAATGAAATTCAGAGATTGAACTCGCCATGCGTTTATGCATTTTGGGTCTGCAGTGGTCAAGCCAGCAGGGATTTGGTTGAGGAACTGTTTGTTTCTGAATGTCACAGCTTTTGTTTTGGAGAGGTTGATGAGCAGAATATAGCATTAAAGTCAGTTTGATGCATTGCCAAGATACTTTTCATGGTGTTTTCTGATCTTTGAATCAGAGGAGAAGATTTATATATATGACAATGTCATGTGCATATGGAATTCTTTATTAAGGGATTCTGCATGGAAAGGATTAAGGATAAGACAGAAGAGTAGCGAGGCTGAGCAGACCCCAGAGAAATCCCCTTCCTTTCTTACTTGACTTATTCTCTTCTCCTTACCTCTTCTTATGTTATCCTCTACCTTTAGAGTTCTTACTCACTTAATCCACTCTAACCACCCCTACACTCCTGCATCTCTCTCTTTTTTCTCCGTTTCCTGATCCTAAACTACTGCCCCAAGTCTCCAGTTCTGTGCTCTCTCCATCATCAGTACTCATTCCTTCCCCTATACTCTAGCTTACTCTGCTATTACTCTCAGTGTTTCAAATGTTTCGACTCAGACTCACTAATGCTTATAGGGTAAGGAAGCTATACGGTTATATCTGGTCTTCTTTTTAACAATATTCTGCTTCTTGCTAATCTTGACTCCCTTATCCCTCATTTGACATTTTATCTTCCACTCATGTTAAAGCTTTGTAGCTACTCTTATGTTAAAGGCATCCTAGTCAGTGACTGTACCTTACTGAATTACTTAAGTACAGTCAGAAAGAAACAATAAACTAACCTCAGCTATGAACTCTCCCAGCCAGGAATTCAATTACATCACACTGGTCTGTTACATTGGTCTTGTTTAAAGCAAAGGCCGATTAAATTATAACACTTTAAAAACAGCTGAACAATCGTTATGATTTCTTCTCCTGCGTTTTTCTCACAAAACTACAGGGAGGGAATTTACAACCTTACTGTCCATCATATGTGTAATAATCCTGGAGACATGGCTTTTGGTGTGGATGCTCTTAGAGGCTGTGGAATTGTCACAGAAGTCTGGAACTTGTTGTGTTATCTAGACATAAAATACATCTGAAAAAGCATCATATTTCTGTAATTGTGTGCAGTTGCTTGGCATAATCTAAGTGAATTATCCTTCCTCTTTTCATCCTTGATTAGACATCCAGCTGTATCACCCACGAGACATGTGGCACTGAGTTACTTAATATTTCTCCTTACTTGCTATCATGTGTGCGAGTCAGTTTAAACCTAAACTACCTACCACTTTATCTCCCTTCTACCATTCTTATTCTTTCTGACTTTATTGTGATCTGATTTAATGCATTCATTATGCTTCTATCCCATAATTCAATTTTCTCTTTAAAGGGTATTAGCAGGGTACTAATGCTAAAACAATGACATTTGTGAAACTGTTGCTGTTATTGCTTAACTTTGATAATGTACTGAAATTGAATTAACTGTTAAAACAAATATAACTGTTGATAAATTCTTGCAGGAAAAAAATATTATAGTTTCCCCCTACTGTATAAGTCCCTGAAATATTGCTGAACTGTTTATACAAAAGATGCTAGCCATGCTGAATATGTGCTATGATTAAATTGTTGCAAATATTACTCACCTGTAAAATTATATGTATTGAAACAGTAAACTTCATATTCCTCTGTAAAAGGGTTATTATATATATAATTTAACTATATACATTTGTTTACTGGGAAACATATTTTCAGTGGAAGCCCTGGGAGAAAAGCTCTAACATATTACATGAAAGTAAACCAAGAGAATATAGCAAAAATAAACATTTGATATGGATTGTCATTTTTACAAACAGAATATAAAATTGTCACTGTGTGATTTCCCAGATAGCAAAAAAAAAAGAATAAATAAACAGACACACAAATAAACAAATAAAAGCCTGGCAGTCCAATGCACACTCATACAGTTAGAGGATGTGTTCATAGACATGCTGATGGTGTCACAGCATCCTGTGAAATGTATCCTAATTGCACCTTCCATGATGTGGAAAGCAGTTATTTAAACAGAGCATATACTTGGTTATTAACAGTCTTTACAAAATTTCATATTTGTTCAGTAAACATACTTAGCCTCAGTTTTACACTTTACATGTAGTGCAACACAAAATTTATCACTGACAAAGGCCAGTATATTATCTGCTGTACTGTTATACGTACATTGTTTTGGGGTGCACTTAATCTTCTAAATATCTGGGCCTATACTGAGTATATATGGGTCTATTTGGATATATATCGGTCTATACTGAGCCATCAATATGAATTACCATTGATACGTAGTATATTTGGAACAGATCAATTACATTTGATATTAATAATGGAAGTACATCACACAAAAACAATGTTTCTGTGCCCCTTGCACCTCTGACACCCCACTACAATGACTATACTTACTTAGAGCTTGCAGAACAATGAAGACAATAGCAAATTCCTTATCCCACTGTTACCTGATATTAGCAAAGCACTTTCATCCCAGTGACGTAGCAATGTAAGTGAAAGAAACAAACCCTACATTCCCTTTCATTTACACTGCAATTGTCTAATGGAATGTGTGTGTGTGTGTGTGTGTGTGTGTGTGTGTGTGTGTGTGTGTGTGTGTGTGTGTGTGTGTGTGTGTGTGTGTGCACATCTGTTCACCATACTTACAAAAAGACAGAGAAAGTGAGAGATTATTCTCTGTGAACTGTATGCACTAGCATCCATTTCCAAAGGCATGTATGGAGTTACAAAAGCCTCTAAGGAAAAAGTATCTTATTCTGAGCCATAACAACCATTAAAGTATTATTTCTTTTCCAGAAATCACCTTTAGTATGCTTTAAATACAGGCAAATCTAAACTACTTGAGCCTTTAATAACAGTATTTGTCATAATAAATTAATTTTTAATTATTTTGTATAGATATTAATGATAAAATATGTATAGCACTTTGCTTGTATGTCATTGTGCATGGGAATTCAGTATGTCATTAACAATGCCGGATTTTTTTTTATAAAGATGGTGACTGCTGAACAATCTGATATGTTTAATACCCATAGAAAAGCTTTGTAACAGTTGGTGGTGGTTCTTATAATTTTGTAATGATATCAGTGCTACTGTTTAATTTTGTTATATTACATTAAATAATTTAGCAATTTGTTAACCAGATAAGTGAACTGGTCCTCAAACCTTTTGGGGCCATGACTTGAGTCATAATGAATGCAATATATATGGGCAGTTTAGATCAATGAGTTAACCAATGCTTCTTTACTCACACAAACCAGAGAAAACATGTAAAATCCACACAGATGGTGACTGGACGTCAGAAGTGAACCTTGGACCTGTGAAATATGAACTTAGCAATGAACCACCATGCTGCTTAAGGGCTTTTACTTTTGTATACCTGAAACTAGTCACTGTATAAAATTGTTTATTAAATGTACATAATGTATTCTAAAGTTTTCACATCTTAAAATATTAATCAAAATACATGAGTTTCAGTTTTTCTTCTTCAAAATAGTACTAGGAAAGCTGATTGACACGCTGCTGATTTAAAAAAAAAAAACAGATAAATAAAATATCCTCATAAAGAGGTGTTGCTGCTGCAAATAAAATAGGTGCATGCAGACAGACATGACCTGTTTATATATAAAATTATTCTGTTTGTAGAGTGACAGCTACACATTAAAATTCATGTATTTATTATTTTTTATTGAAATATTTATTTCAAAACTAGAGAAATGAGCTACTTGAGGGGACCCTGCAACAATGACCAGACTATGGACCTTGCATGCAAAATACAGGCAATATAACATATGCAGGTAATATACAAGAGACAA
Organism: Protopterus annectens; assembly: GCF_019279795.1. NCBI lineage: Eukaryota > Metazoa > Chordata > Ceratodontiformes > Protopteridae > Protopterus > Protopterus annectens. The sequence continues at coordinate 681,034,441 of NC_056743.1, read as the reverse complement.
TGTCGAATGACATACCAAAGCTAGTAAGAAGGATTGATATGATGCACTAGTAGTTTACAGCATAAATTAGAAACAAACACTATATATATATATATATAGAGAGAGAGAGAGAGAGAGAGAGAGGGAGAGAGAGAGAGCTGTTTTTTTCACATCAGTCTTAAAAGATAGCATGAGCTAATGTAATAACTGCAGTTAGGAATAATCAAAATTTAGCAACAAGGTAAAACAGTACATTTTAAATTAAATTATGTAGTGTATGGTCATAAAAAGCATACCTTTCTGCACAATATCTAGAACGATGAACAATTTATAATGCTAGACATCGAATGGTAGAAGTGAATATACTTTGCTGGCTTGACTTCAAACCATTTTATACGCCAAGCTATGAGTCATGCAAATACCTGGAGAACTTTGCAAGCTAGGTTCCCACATGATTACACCATAGGACAGTTAAGTTAATCAAGAAGTATCCTGCAGGCACTTCATTGCATGTTTTTTCCTCGCTTCTGTGCTTGCACTTTTTCAGAGAAATCAGATCTGCAAGTTCAAACCTTTTTACCTTTGCAGACTGCCTACTGAGCTTCCTTTTGAAGTTGTTACAAAGTTACTGCCAGTTAGATACCTCATAATGAAGCACAAACAGTACACACTAGTTACATTGTAAATAATTTTTCCCTGATTAATGACTCTTCTTCCATCACTTCCTCAGGTAAAAACAGACTACACAGCCTAGCTTTGCCACTGAAGTTTCACAGTTTCCTGCTTTTTCTTTATTATTTGTATAATTCCACATAAAAGGAAAAACAGTTTATCCTGCCTATGGATCCATTAATTTATTCCACCACTACTGTTAGGTAGGCATCCTCATTTGTAACAGTTTAGAAAGATTTTGACTCAACTGGAAAAGTGCTTTTCATGATTATACTCACCAAGTATAGCAACAGGGTTTGGCCTAACTTATAAAAATTACAACCAAGAGAGAACACCCAGACTTTGTTCCATTCTGGTCTCTTGAGTACTGAAGTATTAAAGCAGGAAGGTCACATGTTTCCAGCTGATGTCTGAATATATAAGCACGGGCTAGGTCACAGCGGGTAACCTTGTTTGTGGTTTGCTGCAGTCAGAGAAGAGGAAACAGTGCAAGCTCTGTGTTGTTTTTCTCATTGTTTTTAATTTGTGTGACCTCAGAGTTAAAAAAATACTTGACCCCTCATCAAGTGGTGATTTCCTCTTGAAAAAAAAGTTTCATTTAAGCTCTATGTTAATAAAGTACAGCCAAACAACCCAGTAGTGATGTAATGAGGAGGCCAAAAAACAAGGCTGAAACATGCAGGTCTACAGCTAGTGGGGGTTGGTTTTATCGGTTTGAATGTACCCATAAAGAGTTAAAAAAGTAAAAAGTTATGAGCATTCCAAACCCATATAGCTATAGACTGGCATGTCCTTAAAGGGTCATTTGCATATATCCCACGGGCTTTCACTATAGACGGTTTAAAGTTTTACACAGTGAACACTTGTTTGCCTTTTTTGAGTAAATTTCTTTTAAAGGTGTGTCAGAATAACTGGGTATTTTGTACCACATGGTAGAGATACTGAGGAATCATCTAAAATGCTCCCTAACCTACTGAACTCTTGAAGCAGACTGAGACAGAACAACAGGAAAAAAGACTTATTTCAGAGCAATGTTGTACTTCAAGAACATACCCAAGCTCAGCACAAAGCCAAAAGAGTCTAGAGAAAAATCAATTGATCTTTGCAAGAAGCAGACTCTGCCAATTCAATACACATTTGTCCAGTAAAAATCTATTAAGCTTTGCAATACAACACTGATACTTTATAAACCTTGTTCATTTGCAATGAATAACTCTTCAGTGTCCTTGTAGTAGCCTGACAGAAGAATGCAAAATTTTCATAAAGGAATAATGTAGAACAGCAGATGGTAATTCAGTACCTGCAGCACAATTTCTGGATCTTGGCAGAAGGTCAAGGACACACACATGAGGGAATCCAGCTTCTGTCAGCTGAATTTGCAGGTGATAAAAGGTCAGCTACTTTCTGTAAAAAATGAGCCCCACTGATGATGTTGCGGCCTTCTTATTAACATTTCAGCAGACAGCTGAGAGGAAAGGTAGGTCCACTACCCAGTAGGCTAGACTGATTGCCCTATTTGTGAGTGGTAAATATAAAAATGCACTTTGAGTAGGAGACTGCCTAGTCCAATTAACTATCATAGATGGAAGTAGAAATTCTTCATATTCAGGGATCACTCCAGCACTCCACACTCAAGGGTTTCACGCTTGGACCCATGGACAAGCTAACATTGTCTGAAATGTTTGATAAAACCCACCTACTATTGAAGAGGTTAAAGGCATTTTTCAATGGCACCCAGGATAAAGGAGCTCGTTGTAATGCACCACTTTCTAAGAAGCCTACCCTCACCCATCTGTCAAAGAGGGAGTCACAGGAATCCAACCTTTGTTACCAATAAATACACCTGTCTGAGAGATATGTGGTAACCAGTGAGCTATCACAAAATGCCAAAAGATTGTGCAACCCAGGGAACAGCTACAAAAATGAGTGAATGTGAAAAAATATTCTGTGGATTAAGGTTGAAAAAGAATAACAGTTGCTTTTTCAGAAACTTAGGGGCAATACTTAGCAACCTCTAACTAGGGGTAGGACTAAAGACAGCTTAGAAAAATAATTAAAATGTTGTAGTTGTTCAAAATTTGGGCATATGGCAAAAAGCTGTCCACTGAGTGATGCATGTAGTGGGAGGGGGACGCATACCATGTTTGAAGCTGATGCTGAACCATTTAGTAAGTAGACACATACCATGACTTAAGATGATGCTGAATCAGTTAGTAAGTAGACACATACCGTGACTTAAGATGATGCTGAATCAGTTAGTAAGTAGACACATACCATGACTTAAGATGATGCTGAATCAGTTCGTAAGCAGACACATACCATGACTTAAGATGATGCTGAATCAGTTCGTAAGCAGACACATACCATGACTTAAGATGATGCTGAATCAGTTAGTAAGTAGACACATACCATGACTTAAGATGATGCTGAATCAGTTAGTAAGTAGACACATACCATGACTTAAGATGATGCTGAATCAGTTTGTAAGCAGACACATACCATGATTTAAGATGATGCTGAATCAGTTAGTAAGTAGACACATACCATGACTTAAGATGATGCTGAATCAGTTCGTAAGCAGACATATACCATGACTTAAGATGATGCTGAATCAGTTTGTAAGCAGACACATACCATGACTTAAGATGATGCTGAATCAGTTAGTAAGTAGACACATACCATGACTTAAGATGATGCTGAATCAGTTACTGTTACTAGTACTGAATTGCACATTTAAAAATATGGTGTATGGGTGAATGGGAAACAGTCATAGGCATTGTCTGCTTCAGAAAGCATGGTAACTTTAGGAAATGAATTCTAAGTAAATAACAGTATAAAACCTCAAGGTAAAATCTGGTGAGTTTTTCCATTAAAAGAATTTGAAAAACTATGCTAAAAGATTTGTCAGACCTACATTTTCCATTACAAGTTGCTTTTGAATAAATTCTCTTTTCAAGTTCTTATTAACTATAGTCACAATGCTGAGGAAGAAAAGTGCTTCCAATTGTTAAAAATCAGGGCTTTCACTTTTATTGAGGCCTGCACCAGCCATGCCAGGTCATTTAATAATAAACCCCCCACCACCACAGGACATCCTAAACCACATGAACTCTTTATCTGGAGGATTTTGCACCCTCAAAAAATGGCTGCATACCAAAGTTTCAAAATATCAATGTTTGCTATTTAACGGTGTAAGCACCAATGTGAAATTTCATAGAAAAACATCAAACACGGTAAGTCAGTGAAGCAGTGTCAGTACATATTTTTTGGGGAGGCTTTGCCCCCCCCCCGGGCCTCCAGACATGAGGAGTTGTACCTCCATTAAGCCTGCTACCTATATATATTCTCCAAGCTCATTGCACCTAGGATTAAGTGAAGTACTTAAATACTGCAATCTCAGAAGCAACACAATGAAAGATGCCTGTTTCAGTGTCAAACACTTGCTTGTTGCAGTTCTGCCCTGCCGCCCCCCCCCCCCCAAAGCAACTGCCCAAGTGCCAAAGCTTGATCCAAATCTGTCAGACAGTAATGAAGGCCTAGAGCAGGTGCAGATAATTCACTTCCACTTACTAGAACTCCAACGTGCTGAGGAAGGACGGATACTACAAAGAAACACTTTCAGTAGAGATAACTGCTAATGTAAGTCAAGCATGAGCTGCTGGATGAAATATTCATCTAGACATTTCAGATGACTAAGACACTACCAGTTAGCTCAAGGACTTCACCATTTTTCTTGACAAAAATTGGCTAGCTGTTTCTTTGATAATAATCAAACTAAATATAATGTAATGCCCTGCTAAGAGCTACACAAAAAATGATTTGGAAACCCATATCTGCCAGAGTGCAGGGCACCAATGATACCAATTTTATTCACGTCATACTTTTACATTAAATACTTCACTTAATGCAGTGGTTCTAGGACATGCAAATGAAACCTAATTCACAGAGCAGGCTTTAGACAAACAGAAAAAAAAAAGAAAGAGAGAGATATGTTGGAACTGCATTCAGTGAAATGACAAGATTAAGTGATTTTGTTAGCCACCTGTGCCATGACCTCGGCAGCTAAAGGAATCAAACTTTTGTTTAAGAGCATTAATCACTGATATTTTTTTAAAATGCAATTGGGATTGCCTCATGTAGGTCTTCCATCCCCCCTCTTATACCACAATATATATCCAAAAAAATGCAAGCGGTTGCTTACAAATTAGGTCATTCTTTTACATTTATAATAAATTTATCCTTTCTGTCCCACAAAAAGAAAAACAAAAACAAAAAACCCCCCAAAAAAACAGACTGTGCCTTTTTACAAAATTCAAACACTCCACCCCATTTTTAGTTTATTTCCTATCCACTCTCTTTCTCTTTCTTTTATCTGTAACCCTCATTGTCCTATTATCTTATAGATTATTGATAATAACAATAATAATCTTATAGATTATTGATAAAAAGTGCATGTGTTGTTGAGTCAGACATTCTTTCGCTTTATTCAGTTAAATTTCCTAAAAGCATATACTGTAAGCACATGGTACTCACTACTTTCATTAGTTCTGGATCCATTCACATTGGGCAAAGCCCTACAATGTTCTAGGATGCCCACTTAACTTTATTATGTTCAGAATTCACCTGGTCAGAGTTTCTGTAGTCCTCTACCTGCTCCAGTCTCAGTTCCAATTTTAGTTGTATTATACTCAATTCATGCTTCTTCCAGTTTATCTGTGATATTCACAAATTATGTAGAATATCAGCTGTCTTCAATATCCCTTCCTATCCATGTCTTCTAATAGTAGTTTGGCATGCATGTAATCCATGTGATATGATCTAACTATTGTATAACATTTCTGTTTCACTCCTATCCCATGCTTTCCAAAATACTGTAGAATGATAAAAAAGTTAAGTCAAAGTCTTGGTTAATTGTACTCCAAAGTATCTACCTCATTTTGCACCATCTTAATGGAAAATCTCATGAATATTCAATATTAAATCTAGTTTTATTTCTAAAGTTATGATGAAGACTTAACCTATTTGTTCACCAAGCATTATCCAGTTGGCAATGGGTAACCTAAATCACCATTTTCCTTCTGTCTACCTATCCTCATTACAACATTCCAGAGCACCCACTTTTGCCCTTTCCCAAAAACATCCTCTGATCGGCTAATAATTCTGTCTTACATCTACTGATTCAAAAATATCTGCCCAGCCAATCAGCACTTTTTCAGTAGTGTTCTTTCTGCAATTTCCTTCATGTAAATTATTAGCCATACACAAGTTTCTTCTCTGGTTTTGAAACCCATTAATCACCACCAGTCCTGCTCTATTTCTCCCTTCATCACTTTGCCTCTCTTTTCCTCATGAATACCCTCTAAATGAGGTCCTTGCTATTGGTCTCCTTACTGCTGGATTGTACACCCTACCCCTTTCATAACCATTTTATTCCTACTTATCCTTCATCCTTCAACATTTAGCAGCCCTCTCCATCTAACATCTGTTTTTAACTCACTTTCCATTTCTAAACAGGTATCAGACCTTCCTCAATCATCACTGAAGCGGATGTTTAGACCCCACTGGAACATGTCTCTTTATATAAAAACTATTATCCTCTTGCTTTACCAGCATTTTCTGATTAAATTATGTTAAACATACCTGTTGTCTTTTTGCATTTATTAAGACCAGTTCCTCAATCAAGTTCACCATTTGATTTAGTAGCAGGGCAAGGCCATTGGCTCTGACTTTAAAATGTATTTCTCACATTTGTAACAACTTTGGTTTACATTTAATTTCAAATGCTTTAAATGTTAATAATGCAAGTGGTTTTATAAAAGGCGCAGATAGTATCCAGTTTGCATTTTTTGTTGTTGTTGGATCTTTCTTTCTGTAATCATTCCCAAAAATTATGTCATTGTAGGTACTGGGCAATGACTTACATACACCTGCAAAGTATTCTGGGTATGTGACACTAACTACTTCTTTAGAAGAGCAGTATCTTACTTACACTGTAATTTTACTAGTACATTATCACATGGTAATTTTCAAAGTAAGATGTTCCACCTGTAAGATAAGCTTAACAACTTGTCTTTCTAGAAAGTAAGAAACTCCTGCCGATGCATTTAACATGGAAAGTGCAATAGTCTATTTAGTAATTTAGGTAGTGAGGCACTGTAGATTCAGTCTTTCCTGGTGGCAGGAGTTTTCAGCTTCAAGAATCATTTCAGAGGGGCATACTTATCAACAAAATAAAACGCATAAGAAACAAAATTTTCTGCACCAAAAACTGTATAATTTAGTTTTGTATGTGATAATGAGCTTATAACCAATTCCAAAGGTTTGCTATTTACACTTCCATCAGAACAAATCCAATACACTTTAACAACTACACTGTCTCCTGTAAAAGTCATGTTAATTTAATAATACTTTCCTCTATCACAGGTTTTACAATGTGTCTACATTTTTCTGTTGTGATGCATTAAAGGAGAGCCACACCCACAGACTCAAAAAAACATGTTTATTTCATCATGGTTTGGTGTTTCTTACATTTTAACACCATTCTGGGACTATTTACAGGTTTTTAAATATGTTATATGTAATTTCTGAGTCTGACCACATGGGGTCTGGCATCTTGAAGTAATTCTGATTGTTTAGTCTGCCTCTATGTATCCCACAATGCAGTGCTTATCTGTAAAATGTTACATCATGCAAGCTTCTTTCTTCTTAAACTTCTTGTCACTGTATTGATTTTACATGCATACACTGCTGTCTTTCAATCAGTTAGTTTTAAGTAACATTTCATGCCGTTCACTGACTACTTAGAACACAAACAGTGCAAATGCCACAGAACAGACTTTCAAAGTGCTTTTTACTGCTTTTTCTTTTTAGAATGGCTAAACTGCATTTTTGTGAAGCCTGAATTGTACCAGTTTGACTCATCTCCCATCCCCCTTCACACCTGACTTGACTCATGTACTGTTTCCTTGTTCTAGCCTTTACTTTCTGTATGGGTAGAGGAAGGACCAGGGAGTTGTGACATCACAGCATGGGTGGGTTTATAGGATGGTCATGATGATGTCAGTTTGGGGAGGGAATTGGTCAGAAAACTACCTGTATTCAGTGGCCTTAATGACATCAATGAACTAGAGACTGCAGCATGGGTGGGATGAAAGTTTTTTGAAAGTAAAACCACCACAGTACAATAAGGTAATGTTCTATGGAGAGAAACAGTCAATTTCAAATATTTTAAATGCTATGTTGTTGTTTATTCATAGCAGGGCCAATAAATAGGGAGAAAAGTACAGAGAGTTTGTGCATTTAATAAGAGAATCTCGTTGTTGTCCTTTAATGAGTTGCATGAAATGTATCATCAGCTACATTTGATGAATGACTCAGTCTTTATAAAGAATATTCCAGCATTGTAACATCTCTGATTTTAAGGGCTCCTCCTGAAAATATTTTGTGTTACATAAGAGATGTTCAGGAAAAAATAACTGAATTCACTCTCTGCACAGGAATTGATATTGACAGAATTCTACATGCAGCTGCTTAACTTATTTACCAGTTGGCAACCACGTTTCCCATCATCTGATTTTCAGGCCTCAGAAGGTCTTAATAGTTGGGTGCACCAGATCCTTTTTTATTATTATTCAAAAATAATTTATATGTTTCCTTCTAAATATATATATATATATATATATATATATATATATATATATATATATATATATAATTTTAAACATTGTTTAACATGTTCCTTTGTATATTTGATATTAGGAATGCCTCTGTATCTCCCACTGATATATTGTACTGCAACACTATCCAAATGGAACATTCAGATATAGGAAAGTGACTCTTTCCTCACCCGTACTCATCCCAGCATCAGACTATTGCCCAATAGCATCTATATTAATTAGACTTGTTTTCTTACTCTTTTATGCATGAACTCTGGTATGCTTCATAATAGCACTTAGCAAGATATAAAACGTGCATTAAATGTGCCCAAGAACTAAATAACAAGAAAAACTATTATAAGTTGTAAATATATTAAGTACAGCTCAAATTGTATTTATCTGTTTATCTGCCTGCCTGCATAGCCATCTACCTTTGATAACAGGGCTAGTATAACTATTCAAAAGACATTTTCAGCACATGCTCAGGAAGAAAAGTTTCAGGTTGTAGAAAACAAAGTATACTGGGTTAGAAAAGCAAACCAAATGACATACAGTGCAGTTCTTTACACATGTAGTAGAAGCAAAAGAACATAGTGATTATAAATTCGTAAAAAGTACTCATCTCATTGGTTTAGTAAACATACAGTGGGTTGAGCTGTCTAAACGGCTTAAGGAGAATGTTAGCAAACGTCACAGCACAGTTTTCACTTATAATTACAATAACTCTTCTAAAAGCATACATATATATATATATATATATATATATATATATATATATATATATACACACACACATGTTTACTGGGCAATGACTTACATACACCTGCAAAGTATTCTGGGTATGTGACACTAACTACTTCTTTAGAAGAGCAGTATCTTACTTACACTGTAATTTTACTAGTACATTATCACATGGTAATTTTCAAAGTAAGATGTTCCACCTGTAAGATAAGCTTAACAACTTGTCTTTCTAGAAAGTAAGAAACTCCTGCCGATGCATTTAACATGGAAAGTGCAATAGTCTATTTAGTAATTTAGGTAGTGAGGCACTGTAGATTCAGTCTTTCCTGGTGGCAGGAGTTTTCAGCTTCAAGAATCATTTCAGAGGGGCATACTTATCAACAAAATAAAACGCATAAGAAACAAAATTTTCTGCACCAAAAACTGTATAATTTAGTTTTGTATGTGATAATGAGCTTATAACCAATTCCAAAGGTTTGCTATTTACACTTCCATCAGAACAAATCCAATACACTTTAACAACTACACTGTCTCCTGTAAAAGTCATGTTAATTTAATAATACTTTCCTCTATCACAGGTTTTACAATGTGTCTACATTTTTCTGTTGTGATGCATTAAAGGAGAGCCACACCCACAGACTCAAAAAAACATGTTTATTTCATCATGGTTTGGTGTTTCTTACATTTTAACACCATTCTGGGACTATTTACAGGTTTTTATATATGTTATATGTAATTTCTGAGTCTGACCACATGGGGTCTGGCATCTTGAAGTAATTCTGATTGTTTAGTCTGCCTCTATGTATCCCACAATGCAGTGCTTATCTGTAAAATGTTACATCATGCAAGCTTCTTTCTTCTTAAACTTCTTGTCACTGTATTGATTTTACATGCATACACTGCTGTCTTTCAATCAGTTAGTTTTAAGTAACATTTCATGCCGTTCACTGACTACTTAGAACACAAACAGTGCAAATGCCACAGAACAGACTTTCAAAGTGCTTTTTACTGCTTTTTCTTTTTAGAATGGCTAAACTGCATTTTTGTGAAGCCTGAATTGTACCAGTTTGACTCATCTCCCATCCCCCTTCACACCTGACTTGACTCATGTACTGTTTCCTTGTTCTAGCCTTTACTTTCTGTATGGGTAGAGGAAGGACCAGGGAGTTGTGACATCACAGCATGGGTGGGTTTATAGGATGGTCATGATGATGTCAGTTTGGGGAGGGAATTGCTCAGAAAACTACCTGTATTCAGTGGCCTTAATGACATCAATGAACTAGAGACTGCAGCATGGGTGGGATGAAAGTTTTTTGAAAGTAAAACCACCACAGTACAATAAGGTAATGTTCTAGTGGAGAGAAACAGTCAATTTCAAATATTTTAAATGCTATGTTGTTGTTTATTCATAGCAGGGCCAATAAATAGGGAGAAAAGTACAGAGAGTTTGTGCATTTAATAAGAGAATCTCGTTGTTGTCCTTTAATGAGTTGCATGAAATGTATCATCAGCTACATTTGATGAATGACTCAGTCTTTATAAAGAATATTCCAGCATTGTAACATCTCTGATTTTAAGGGCTCCTCCTGAAAATATTTTGTGTTACATAAGAGATGTTCAGGAAAAAATAACTGAATTCACTCTCTGCACAGGAATTGATATTGACAGAATTCTACATGCAGCTGCTTAACTTATTTACCAGTTGGCAACCACGTTTCCCATCATCTGATTTTCAGGCCTCAGAAGGTCTTAATAGTTGGGTGCACCAGATCCTTTTTTATTATTATTCAAAAATAATTTATATGTTTCCTTCTAAATATATATATATATATATATATATATATATATATATATATATATATATATAATTTTAAACATTGTTTAACATGTTCCTTTGTATATTTGATATTAGGAATGCCTCTGTATCTCCCACTGATATATTGTACTGCAACACTATCCAAATGGAACATTCAGATATAGGGAAAGTGACTCTTTCCTCACCCGTACTCATCCCAGCATCAGACTATTGCCCAATAGCATCTATATTAATTAGACTTGTTTTCTTACTCTTTTATGCATGAACTCTGGTATGCTTCATAATAGCACTTAGCAAGATATAAAATGTGCATTAAATGTGCCCAAGAACTAAATAACAAGAAAAACTATTATAAGTTGTAAATATATTAAGTACAGCTCAAATTGTATTTATCTGTTTATCTGCCTGCCTGCATAGCCATCTACCTTTGATAACAGGGCTAGTATAACTATTCAAAAGACATTTTCAGCACATGCTCAGGAAGAAAAGTTTCAGGTTGTAGAAAACAAAGTATACTGGGTTAGAAAAGCAAACCAAATGACATACAGTGCAGTTCTTTACACATGTAGTAGAAGCAAAAGAACATAGTGATTATAAATTCGTAAAAAGTACTCATCTCATTGGTTTAGTAAACATACAGTGGGTTGAGCTGTCTAAACGGCTTAAGGAGAATGTTAGCAAACGTCACAGCACAGTTTTCACTTATAATTACAATAACTCTTCTAAAAGCATACATATATATATATATATATATATATATATATATATATATATATATATACACACACATGTTTACCAGAGGAAATCATTGAGGAAAGAACTCAGAAGGATGGGAAAGGGATGGAGGAAGAACTAGGAAAAGGTTTAGAACAGAGGGCAATAGGGATGAATGCAAGAAAATGGGGAAAATAGAGGGTATGCACCCAGGGTAAAGGGGTAAAAGTAAGGATTGAGATAACTGGGATAAAAGGAATACACGGACTGGAAAGAAAGGAAGTATAAGTGAGGGGAGACCAGAAGCAGTAACAGTTGTGAGTGAGGGAAATCATGAGAATGCCAATGATGTAAGAAAATGTAAGAAAGAATGACATGGGGAGAAAACAAAAAAAAGAAGGCAGTTTGAAAGATTGGTGAGATGAAAGTGTGGGGCATTTATGAGGAGTCACATGGAGATGGGAGAAAGACAGAGAGAGAGAGAGCAAAAGCGAAGACTGATACTATGCCTAAAATGTGAGGTGAAGAGATCTGCAGAAAAATGGGTGAAGGCAAGACAGAGAGAGAAAAAGAAAGAACCTGAAGGAAAAGATCTGGTGGACATTCTAGTAGCACTTGAACGTTATGACACAGGAGATTAGTTTTCAACAGATTAAGTACCACCTCCATAATAGTTGTAACTCTAGTAAGAACAGAGATGGCACTTTAACATTTTTAGAGTAAGATACCTTTAGAGCCCTTTTGGTTCCACAAAGGATTATGTCTCAGATTTTGGCAATACAGTTGGAAAACAGAGTCACTGTGGTGGTTGTTTGGTTTGAAGAGTATGATCAGTTAATGGGGCAACGACTTAAGGTTACGAGTAGGGATAAACCAGTGGATTATGGACTGGATGGATAGGTACCTGTTTGGGAAGTGGAGCATATTATGCAACATTTTGGCCTGAAAAGAAGTTAGCTAAAATGACGGGTGTAGTCCTAAACTCCAAAGCCTATTTGCCAAGTTCCATCTCATTACAAATAATCTACTGATAGGATTGCCTCAACAGCACAGTTCTTTGGTGATTGATGTGACCATTGACTCCACTTGTTTGTGAGTATACATTCCTGTTGAGGAGTAGGGGATAGCAGGAGCAGGATAAAAGATAGGTATGTATATGCATATGCTGCTGCTGTACGCTTACATATACATATAGGTGACAGTAATTTTGTCAACAGAATTTCTGATCAAATTTCAAGATGGTTGAATGGCTATCTTTTTTTGTTTGTATGGGAAACAAAATAAGATTGTCCTTCAGTAGGTAGTAGGATATTCCTACTTTCCCCCTACTGTGAGATCTTAGAGCTGACATATTTAAGAAGCACATGTTGTGGAGATGCAGCCCCCTTGAATAAACAGTTTGTAAGTTGTTTTGTTTGACCTGTTTGCCATTCAACAGGAAATTCTGTCAGTTAATTAGTTAATTCACCTACACACACGCACACACACACACACACGTGCACACACGCGCACACATACACACACACACACACACACACACACACACACACACACACACACACACACACACACATACACACACGTATACAGCGGATATAAAAAGTTTACACAGTCCTGTTAAAATGCCAGGTTTTTGTGATGTAAAAAAATGAGACCACAATAAATAATTTCAGAACTTTTGCCACCTGTAATGTGGCCTATAACCTGTACAATTCAATTGAAAAGCAAACAAATCTGTTAGCGGAAAAAATATAAAAAATAAATAAATGTACAATAAGCTGGTTGTATCAGTGTGTACACCCTTAAACTAAAACTACTTTGTTGAAGCACCTTTTGATTTAATTAAAGCAGTCTTCTTGGGTAGGAGTCTATCAGCATGGCACATCTTGACTTGGCAGTATTTGCCCACTCTTCCTTGCAAAAGTGCTCCAAATCTGTCAGATTGCAAGGGCACCTCTTGTGCACAGCCCTCTTCAGGTCACCCCACAGATTTTCTAGTGGATTTCGGTCTGGGTTCTGGCTGGGCCAGTCCAAAACTTACATTTTCTTCTGGTGAAGCCATTCTTTTGTTGATTTGGATGTATGCGTGGGTCATTGCATATTAAATGTTGAAATTCCTCTTCATCCTTAGCTTTCTAGCAGATGCCTGAAGGTTTTGGGCCAAAAGTTACTGGTATTTGGAGCTGTTCATAATTCCCTCCACCTTGACTAAAGCCCCAGTTCCAGCTGAACAAAAGCAACCCCAAAGCATGATACTGACACCACCATGCTTCAATGTGGAGATGGTGCTCTTTTGGTGATGCAAAGTGTTGTTTTGGGGCCAAAAGTACCTTTTGGAATTGTGGCCAAAATGTTCAGCCTTTGTCTCATCAGACCACAACACATTTTCACACATACTTTTGGGAGACTTGATGTATTGTTTTGCAAATTTTAGCTGGCCCTGGATATTTTTCTGTGTAAGAAAAGGCTTCCATCTTGCAACCCTACCCCATAGTCCAGTCTTGTATTTTCATCAATTTTGGAGGGACGTCCAGTTCTTTGCAACGTCACTGTTGTCCCATATTTTCTCCACTTTTTTGATGACTGTCTTCACTGTGTTCCATGGTATATCCAATGCTGTGGAAATTTTTTTGTACCCTTCTCCTGACTGATACCTTTCAACAATGAGATCCCCTTGATGCTTTGTAAGCTCTCTGTGAACCATGGCTCTTGCTGTAGTAGGCAACTGAGTAAATGTCAGGAAAATACTACTAGGACAGCTGAACTTTATTTGGGTTTAATCAGAGTCTCTTTAATTGATGGCAGGTATGTACCCAAGAAGACTGAATGTTGTAATTAAATCAAAAGGTGTTTCAACAAAGTATTAGTTTAAGGGTGTGCATACACAACAAATTATTAGTTTAAAGGTGTGTACACTTATACAACCAGCACGTTGTACATTTTTTATATTTTTCCCCTAACAGATTTGTTTGTTTTTTAATTGAATTGTACAGGTTATAGGTCACATTAAAGGTGGGAAAAGTTTTGAAATTATTTATTTTGGTCACATTGTTTTATATCACAAAAACATGGCATTTTAACTAGGGTATGTACACTTTTTGTATCCATTTTGCTTATGTATGTATTTCAGCCTAGGATGTGTGATACTTGCTGTAACACATTAACTTCCTGGTGTTATCTGTTTCTATATTTATAATGTATTTTTATATATATATATATATATATATATATATATATATATGTGTGTGTGTGTGTGTGTGTGTGTGTGCGTGTAGAAAGTGAGAAGAAAAGAGCGGTATTGAGAGCTGTGGACTGTTTCCCTGATACTGTCTTATAATGTGTATAAAGGAGGGGAAAGACTGGGATATATGTATCTCTTCATTATAAGACGCTGGAATGTATGCTGGTGTAGCCTTTGCCTCTACATATACATATATAATACACACACACACACACACACACACACACACACACACACATATATATATATATATATATATATATATATATATATATATATATGTATGTATATGGAGCATATAGGGTAATGGGTCATCAGTATAGTGCTGGTGGGCCAGAAACACACATTTCTTTATTTATCTACATTTGTTAACTGGAATACTGTGCTGTCACAAATGACCATTTTTACACACATGCTAGATGAAGTCATCATAGTTAATATTACATAGTTAATAAGAAGACTAACAATAATACAAATGTTTTCCTAACTAACATACAGCAGCATGACCAGTTAATACATGCCTCTTATGAATAGACAAAATAACAATGAGTTTCACTGGCTTCCTGGTGCTGGAGGAAAATGAAGTCAGAGTAAGAAACTCTTTGATGTCTCACACGGAGCATTCCTTGTCAGGCTAGGGGAAAGTGGGAACAGTGGTGCACTGGGATTGCCCCTTCCATGTTTTTTTTTCCCTTTAAAAGTTGTTTGAAGGGAGGCACAAGTCTAAACTTCTAAATCATTTGTTTGAAACTGATCTTGTATTTTTTTTAATTCTGTAAAAAATAATTGTTTCTGGAGAGAAATCAAAAATGAAATATAGTCTTGTGATGATCCCAGCAATACCCACTTCTATACTTTTTTTTTTGCAGTTTAGTAAGTGTGTGTGGTAGATGGATGGATGGATGAATGGATGTGCTTCCTGGGATGCCTGCCATACCAATGTAAAAGGTGCACTAGAGATGTGGGGAGAATTTGGGAATGCATTATTTTCTTTTTGCACAAAACTGAGGGAATTTCAGGTGTAAATAGAAAAGGCAAGTTGCAGTGTATCAAGGCACAATCTTTGGCATTCCTAAAATCCACAAGAATTTGAATAAAATCCGCTTTAGACCAATAGTAGCAGGACAGGGCTCCAAGACATACCCCATAGGGGTGTGCATTGATAGATGGCTAAAACCAATCTATGAAGTAGTTGACCACCTAATAATTGATTCCTGGGACTTCTTAGGGAGACTCAGACAAGAGCTCTGGGACAAAGAAATGATTTTTTTAACAACTGATGTGGTCACCCTTTTCATGTCCATCCCTAGGGACAAAGGGATGGACCACTTTTATGACAGTTTGATGAGGAACACACACTTCTCTAGTGACAGGATCAATTTGATTCACAACTTAATGGCCATAGTCTTGGAGTATAACTTTATATTCTTTGAAGAGGAGTACTATAAACAGATTAAAGGGGTGGCCATGGGGGCCTCATGTGCTTCTATATATGAAAATCTGTTTTTGCTCGATTAGGAGCACAATAACATTTTTAATTGTGACTTTCACCAATTTGTAAAGTTATATGTTAGGTTCCTAGAAGATATTTTTATTTTGTAGAAGGGACCTGAAAGGGATATCAACAATTTTGTTAGTCATTTGAATTGCACTTCCAATTTTTTTAATTTACTTTCACTTACAACAGAACAGGAATCAATTAGTTGGACACCTTTATTTACCACACTGATCAGGGTTTCAAATCAGTTATTTTTAGGAAGCCAACTTTCAGCAGCTCCTACTTGGACTTCTCCATCAGTCATCTATTAAGTCAGAAGAAAAGTATTGTCAAGGGTCAATGTATAAGAGTAACCCACATGACTTCACATGAAGAGGACATTGGTAGGGAATTAAACCTTATTGCCAACATGTTTTTTCCAGAGGTTATCCACCACATCTGATAGATGAAATAAAAAGTTATGCAGAGTCTGAATGGGGTAAGAAATACAAACCACTTTTGGGAGTAGGTTTAGCCAAATGTGGAGATGAGCAAGAATCAGGAAACTTTAAGAGAGCTTTGGTTGTAGAATATGGCTCACAAGCCAGAGAGGTTAAAAATATTGTCAACAATAATTGGAATATATTAAAAGGCAATCCACACATTTAAAAAATTTTAGGGATCAAGCCATCGTTTATTTTTAAAACAGCCCCACATTTAAAAGCAAAATTGGAACAGATAGTCAGTCCAACCTAATAATTATTTTGGTCCTTACAGGAATGGTACCACAAAGTGTGGAGGATGCTCCCAATGTCGCATTATTATTGAAGGAGAGGGACTATTGCTGGAAAATGACATTGCCTCAAAAGTTCACTTTATAAAAGATAACTGTTTCACAGAAGGGATAGTTTACCTTATCATATGCTTTGGTTGTCCAGCGTATTATGTTGGCAAAACAGAGAGAAGTCTTTGTAAGAAAATTTATGAGCACCAATACCAAATTAGCAAGGAAAATTTGAACAATGCCCTCTACAAGCATTCTATTGAATGCTCCACTTACAAAAATTATAAATTTGCCATTTTGGAGAAAATTAAGGAAAACCCTAGAAGAGGCAATATAAAATTAAGGCTGGAAGAGAAAGAAATTAAATGGCAGCTTAGATCGCAAGCCTCAACATTTCCTGGGTTAAACGAATACATTTCTTTGCAACCTGTTTTAAATGTGACAGCAAGTAAGTTTTAGACCACAACTTTTTGTGCACTTTTCACTTTTTATAACACAAGTTTTATGTTAAAGCATTGAAAAAACTGTTTGACACTTGTGACAAAATTAAAGGGCAGAGAGACGCTTTGTATATTTTAGTTCTTGCAAAGTACTATTTCTTTAAGGTCGGGTACTTTTCTCAATTAATTAACTAATTATTGAATTTTTTACCGTATAAAAGGAAGCTTTTTGTTTGAAGAGTTGATTCTGATGAAGTCCTAGTTTTATAGGAAGAAAGCGCTTAATCTATTTATATTTTATATTTCAATATAGAAAAAGTTTCATCCTGTGACTGCCTGCAATATTTTATTTTGTAAATTAGTTGGTTGTATCGCACCACCTTCATTTGTTGATAGTGTATCAAGGCAGTCATTCAAGCTAACTATAAGTCTTAAACTATTACATTCATTCATTCCAGTATCAGTTCTCTTCTCACAGGCCTCATTGTTTTGAGAATTATTGACCACAACCTGACAATGTTTTACTCAGTGACAGAAGCAAATTCTTGTCTCCAGGATCGCTGCATAGATTAATGTGTTACATAATTTGGGGCATTTCAGGGAGGTGTGATGGGGAAGGAGGACATTATTAAAGGAAGCAAATTATTACAGAGATTAAGAAACTATTTAGATACAATAAGCCATATCAATGAAGGGTCAATTATCCTCAAGGAAGCACTGAGTTCATAGGAGTTTGAATGTGTACTCAGTTGTATTTTGACCCATATTTATTGATATATGTCCAGCTGCGATCTGTAGTAGATCTATGGAGTTAATTATGTTTATGGTGAATTGCAGCTCCTTATCCACTCTGCATTCCAAAGTATTTATCCCTTACCCTCACCAGTCATGCAATTGTTTTCTTGAATAAAATTTTGAAAATATAAAAAAAGTGCTGCATCATGTTTTGATGATACTCCCTGATTTTTCTACACTACCACTGCATACTGACTCAGTATTATGTTTTTAGTGGTTCATATGTACTGCTTGTTTTTTTCTCTATAACTTCGGAAATCTAACATGCTGTTTTATATTTAAATTTGTCACCTTATTGTTTCTGGCATTGTGTAGTGGGGAAAGTGCAATAAAACAGGTCCTTCCTTGATGGCATTGTTAGAGTTTACTAATAATTGTCATTCATGTTTAATGCGCTATTAACTGATGCATTTAATTTTAAACCAGTTACAGTAACAGGCTCTTTCATATACAGGCTACAGATAAGTAGGCATTTGTCTTCTCTCATTCTGAGCCCAGCATAAGTGTTCTAAGTCATTTCTTGGCTTCTGTCTACTTAGTCCCCTTTTGGACCATTACATCTTCATGTTAAAGAGGCTTGTGTATCTTAGTGAAGCTATGGGCACTGTAGGGTCATTTGAGACAGATGGGTCACAACACAGAGACCAGACTAAATATGGTCCATTGGAGAAGTTTAATGGCAAGTCACTTCAATACTTTTGCTAAGAAACTCCTGTAGACAAAAGCAACCAC
Organism: Protopterus annectens; assembly: GCF_019279795.1. Classification (NCBI taxonomy): domain Eukaryota; kingdom Metazoa; phylum Chordata; order Ceratodontiformes; family Protopteridae; genus Protopterus; species Protopterus annectens. The sequence goes on along the minus strand of NC_056743.1, from coordinate 681,015,395 downwards.
AGACTTGTCAAAATGGCATCATGGGATGAGACCCTCAGGTCTGAAGATGACCACCATACTACTGAGGAAGAGCAGAAGACAAGCATGAGAAATCGCAGAGGTTATAATACAAATTACTTAAAGCTGAGGGGGCATAAATCTACTGAAGTGCTCAGAGATGAAAGAAAAGCCCAGAGTTGCTAAGAATTACATACCATTAGAACTTGGAATGTAAGAACTTTGAATCAAGGCAAACTTGATATGTTTAAAGATCAGATGATAAGCCTCAACATCAATATCATGGGAATTAGTAAATTAAAATAGACGGAAACGTTGTTTTACATCAGATAATCATCATATCTTCTATTGTGGACAAGAATCTGGCAGAAGAAACAAAGCAGCCCTTATAATCAATAAAAGGGTGTTGAAATGAGTGCTAAGTTACATCCAAAATGACAGAATGATTTTAGTCAGATTTTATGGCAAACTTTTCAATATTACAGATAAATGTTTATTATGCACCAAGTACATATGTCAAAGAGAAGGAAATCAACCAGTTTTATGAGAATCTGCAGCACCTTCTAGATATAACATCAAAAAGACATTGCATTCATCATAAGAGATTAGAATGATAAAGTTGGAAGTCAAGGAAGAGGTGGAATAATGTGCAAGGTTGGCCTTGGTGTGTGAAATGAAGCAAGGCAAAGACTAGTAGAATTCTGACAAGATAATTCACTGGTCATAGAAAGCATTCTCCTTCAACAGCCGAAGAGATGGTCGTCAACAGGTGTTCAATATCAAAAGTAGGCTAACAGTATACTTTGCGTTCAGAGATGGAAGATCTCTGTATAGAAAGCAAAATCAAAATCTGGAACTAATTGTGGCTCAGACCATCAGTTCTCCATTGCAAAGTTTACAATCAAATTACAGAAAAACAAGAAAGCTAGTCAGATGTGAGTTCAACAATATTGTATACAAATATGCAAAAGAGGTACAGAAAATATTTTAAGGATTAGATCTGGCAGACAAAGTTTGAACTATGGATATAAGTTAGCCACACTGTTCAGGAGGTGGCAACAAGGGATTTTAAACAGAAGAGGCAAAAATGACTGTTTGTGGAGGCTTTAGATAGGGCTGAAGAAAGAAGTGGAGCAAAAGGTAATAGACATACAGAAAAGTATACATTAAGCAGAATGTAAGGTTCCACAAAATAGTAAGAAAAGGGTGCATATTTAAAGTGATTTGTTCACGTTGTAGCATCTAGTGAATTAAGTGTCATGATGAATTTACATCATTCTCATTTCACATTAATTTGAGCCATTTTTTATTAAAATAACCTTTTGTACAATGTTAACTAAAATGTCTCTGATAAATTTAATGTATCTCTAATGACATTACTGTAGGAATAACAAGAGCTCTGTCTACAGACTTAAACATTCTTGGCTTTGCGCATCCACCTATTAAGGTTTATGGGTACACTACCCACTTTCTCTGCTATGATGACACTGAGGTTAAAGTTTACTTTCCAAGTTCAGTGGCATCATCATAGAGGAAGCACTATTTTTCAACATTTTTCACTCCTAAAGCAGAGGCCAAAAACATTCACCTGCGGTACAAAAATGCTGTTTGGCACTCTGTGCACTGCATGATGTAGTGTAAAGCTAAGTAAATACGTATCACTGATGCAGCTGAAATGAGCTGTGTGGAAACTAGAAGAATATAATAGAAACAGAAAAACAACCAACCTCTTTAAGAAGATTGGTGATGTCAAGGGAAATATGATGGGGGCTACTAGAAGCAAATATATTAAAACGAAGTTGAAAAAAATATTGGGATTGTACAGAAAAACTGAAATACATTAATATCACTGACAAATGTCTGAGCTATTTGGCTAATCATTTTGTGTTGGTGACTGTCATTTCACTGCATACAAGTAGTTCCAGTTAATTTAGATTTTGTAATATTTTTATAGGAAGAAGCTGATGCTGTAGATGGAACAAATTACTTACTATAATACCCTGTAATGTATGATTGATATTTATATAGAAAAAAAAAACAGACAGAGGACAAGTAATGACCCCATCCAGGGAATGACAAATGTTAAAAATCTTTTATATTCCTCACTGTATTTTCTAAACACAATGTACTCAGCTGTTTATTAAATTACTTGTGCATACATGTGGCTACAATGATCTTTACTACATGATGTGCTCAGCTCTATGTTAAATTACTTGTGCATACATGTGGCTACACTGATCTTTACTACGTGACATACTCAGCTGTTTGTTAAATCACTTCTGCTTACATGTGGCTACACTGATCTTTACTACACAACGTACTCAGCTGTTTGTTAAATTACTTGTGCATACATGTGGCTAAACTGATCTTTACTAAACAATGTACTCAGCTGTTTGTTAAATTACTTGTGCATACATGTGGCTACACTGATCTTTACTACACAACATACTCAGCTGTTTGTTAAATTACTTGTGCATACATGTGGCAACACAGATCTTTACTGCACAATGTGCTCAGCTGTTTGTTAAATTACTTGTGCATACATGTGACTACACTGATTTTTACTACATGATATGCAGCTGTTGTTAAATTACTTGTACATACATGTTACACTGATCTTTACTACATGATGTGCTCAGCTGTTTGTTAAATTACTTGTGCATACATGTGACTACAATGATCTTTACTACATGACATAGCTGTTTGTTAAATTACTTGTGCATATATGTGGCTACACTGATCTTTACTACATGACATACTCAGCTGTTTGTTAAATTACTTGTGCATGTATGTGGCTACACTGATCTTTACTACACAATGTGCTCAGTTGTTTGTTAAATTACTTCTGTATACATGTTCTACGCTGATCTTTACTACACGATGTGCTCAGCTGTTTATTAAATTGCTTGTGCATGTATGTGGCTTCACTGATCTTTACTACACAATGTGCTCAGCTGTTTGTTAAATTACTTGTGTATACATGTTCTACGCTGATCTTTACTACACGATGTGCTCAGCTGTTTGTTAAATTGCTTGTGCATACATAAGTGTGACTACATTGATCTTTACTACCATGTAGAAAAGATTTCTGAGTGGTGCACAAAAAAATGGTGCATTTTGAGAGTATTTACACATAGCCAAAGAACAAACGTTTTGCTCATTGCAAAAGTATATCAAAGTAAAACTCTGGGTCTACGTTAAATCATCGAACGCTTAAAAAAAGCGAACAATGATTTATCGAAACCTATGTAAGTGAAAGTTTACAATATCGAACACTTAGAACAGCGATTTTTTTCCCAAGGGAAAAAAATCGCTGTTCCACAAAACAAAATAAAAAAAAATGTAATGCCATTTCACTATTTTGCCTTTTCATGCTTTCAAGTTCGAACAAGATGCATTCGAAAGAATACGTCATCGATCATTTAACAGGAACCCTAAAACTCTTTATCACTTCTTATCTATGAACATCATGACAGTCCCAATGATGAAGTGATCTTCTTCAAATACCTTGGTATGTGGTTTCATCCCGCACTAAACATTCACTTTACCTAGAACAAATAAGGAAGAAAATAAATCCCCTCTTATTTTGGCCCTATAAAATGCCCCCTTTTCTCTCCAGACTAACCAGGAATGCCCTAGGCAAATGCATTCTACTAACACAACTTGAATATAGACATCCACTGGTTGCAGCAGCATTCAGGAAAAGCTCCTACACATTCCAAACTATAAGCAACTTTATCTGCCATTTCATTACCCAGTCCCCCAAAAATGAGCATCATTGTGTCACCTTTAATAAAGCCATTTGACTACCTGTTCAACAATGTACCAACTTGCTTCTTTGATCCCAACTTTACAAGCTACTCAAAGAACACTTTTTTCATATGACCCCCTAGTTGCAGTCTTAATAACCCTGGTCCACATCTTCTATTTCCAAGAAGCAGACTTCCTGCAATAACCATGCCTTCTCCATCCTCAACCTCAAACTCTGGGAATCCCTCCACACTAATCTTGACGACTTCACCTCATGCCCATCATTTCATGCTCAGCTTAAAGATCATCTCAAGTCTGAGTCAGTTTGCAGATGCTTTCCATCTGTACACATCACCTAATTCCCAACACTTTCCTTCCCCAGTCAGGCACCTTTCTCTTCCGCACATTATTTCCCTACACAAACATGTAACATCTCTTCCACATTGTATGTATTGTATATAGTTAATTTCTGTATGTCTTTACCTTACGTTTGCTATCTTTTATTCTTCCTGCTCTATCCCTTCAATCGTTCACTCTCTTCTTCTTTTCCTTCCCTGCTTACTCCAACCATCCCTTCCTATTATCCTCTGTACTGTGTATTTTATTATTATTACTCTTATCGATTCATTGCTATCTTCGTATAATATTTTGTTTGTATTCATAATAATTTATGTTAACTTGCTTGTTTACTGTCATTTATATTTGTTCGGGCTGACACTAAAACAGGCCCATTTGAATCAGTGCTCTACCCCGGTTACCAAACTGGATAACTAACTAAATAAGCTGTATTAAGATAACACAAAAGACACCAAAATGCTCAATAACTGATAAAAACATACTTAAAAGGCAATGGAGGAGATTTTACTAGTAAATGTGTGTGCTCCTGTCTATAGAGTAAAAGACAAAAATACTAACACACACACACACACACACACACACACACACACACACACACACACACACACACACACACACACAAAGCTTTTGTACATTAATTACACTATGTAATTAGCAAATGGGAGGGGGTTAAACCAAACACTAACTATATATTATCAGTATTAATAGCACAGAATAATCCCATCTACGCAATGTATTGAAATACAGTTCACAACTTGTATAGCTAACAACTGCCTAACAACATAAAATCAACAAATCTACCTAAAAACACAATGCTGAGTTTTAAGAAGGAAGCAGCTAGTAGAACATCAGTACAGCAGTTGGCCTTATCTCATACTGTAACCTCTGACAAAAAGTCAAGGTTAATAACAGTTTTGATTATGTGCAGGATACAAGCATTACGAATTAATGATTATAATAGTGAAAAAATACTCCTGTTGCTTCTTACAAGTGCAGCACCTTTTAGTAAAAGCAGGGCCGTGATGCAGTAGTATGCAGTGGTACTCCACTATTTTTGGCTCGACAATTTAGTTTGCACTTGTTGAACCTTCTGTATGCACGTTTTCACGTCTGGATGGGATGTACCCAGGTATCTGCTTTCTTTTCACATCCAAAAACATGCTGACAGGTAAACTGTCTATCCTCCAAATGGTGTGTGTGTGTGTGTGTGTGTGTGTGTGTGTGTGTGTGTGTGTGTGTGTGTGTGTGTGTGTGTGTGTGTGTGTGTGTGTGTGTGTGTATCTGCGTGTGTGTGTTTGCGTAAGCATCCTACAACAGACTGTTGTGTCATCCAGGGGTGGTTATCTGCCTTATACCCACTGTTTGTCAGACAGGTTCCTGCACCCCTTTCAAACCATAAGTAGAACACAGAGAGTGTCAGAAAATGAAATCTGCTACCTGCACCCATCATACACCAACTGCCACAAAAATGAAAATGCATGTTTGTGTATTTGCATCCAGCATGTGAGCTGTAAACCACTCACAAACTTCAGCTCTCAAAGTATCTAAATTTAGTTGTTCCCTGCCTAGCTACCAGATAAGCACACAACAAGAATATTATAGTTTAAGCTTATAATATTACAGTGCAGCAATATAGTTTAAACTGCACTCTTGGTACCTGAGTAGGTAGTATTGAGTCTACCTCCATGAATAGTCAGGGTCATATACCCTGTTGCCAGCTCAGCAATCAATCAAAAACTTGAAATTGTTCAAGTTCGTAACTTGTCGAATAACTTATGATAAATCATTTAATTTCATAAACTAGGCCCACATACAACAAAAAAATCTTTTTTTATACCAGAATGAAATTTATCTATATCAAAAAAATCTCTTTTTTATACCAGAAAGGAATTTATCTGTTTCATATGAATTAATTTGAAATGTAAGTCTTAGGATATTCACTTAGGCTTTATTTTTAGAATATTTGCAAACCAATAGCAATTCACCTTTGAAAAGCCTGCATATAAACCACATACAATTTTATTAATCTTTCCAGTTATTCCCACTAATTTACTCTTACTATACCAGCTATCTTATTGGTTACTTGCATTTGCATCCTTTCTAGTTTCATGCTCTCATTCATCTATAAGCACAGAGCAATAAGCTATACTATGCAGTTATACCACAACCCTAAAATAAGTTAACATAATATAATTTGCCTGATCTCATTTAAATTGTAAACACAGAACAAAAAAATGCATTCTATATGTGGGTGGCCTTAGCACTAAACTGAGTTAACATAATATCTACACATCTTGATGAAACTATGTAAAAAAACATCATATGTCACCAGATAACTTTTCCTGGATATTGCATTCACATTTGGCATAAACGATAAGGGCATAGCCATTAATACAACAAGATCTCTAACATCAGCTGCTTGTGAAACATTATTATTAATGGAATTTGAACAGATCCTACTGAGTTGATCATAATGTATACTAGTACACTTTTTTTGGATCCAGTCCTGTGACACAGAAGGATAAAGCCATAACTGCATCCTAGTGTTTGATTAGCAGCATTTAGTGGGACCAGGCAGTGGAGGATGGACGTGAGCAGCTAACATCAGCTCATCCATTCAGCAAGGAGGCAGGCAGCATGGAGCACTGCAATAACATTATAAAGAGCCTAGAGAGCCACATTCTGCAAGTCGTGTGCCACTTGGAGAAGAGGATACATGTGCATGGAAGCAGGCTTGCATGTCCTGAAGGTAGCTACAGCAGAGTTTACAAGGGTGCCACAGGGATGGGCTACAGCAAAATGGAAAATCACTCCGCAACAGCAGTATGACACTGCACTGGCACCCTTGATGATGGACACTAAGATAGGTCCCGTAGACTAACTGAATGAGGACAGGCGCTAGTAGTTCATAGTCAGCTGCAGAGTGCCAAAAAAATGATTCACATTTTTTTCAATTAAAATCAACATTATTCAGTGTTGCTCCCTGAAATAAACAATGTAAATAAGACTTGTTACTGTTAACTTTATCTTGGCATCATCAGCATATTTACTAGTCCATATGTAATCGGGCAGACACATTAAACAAAATAGGGCCCAGGACAGACCCCTTGTGCATATCCTTTGTACAATTATGTCACTGGCTAAGATGGGCTGTACTCTAACTCTATATGTTCAGTCCAGTCACACACACACACACACACACACACACACACACACACACACACACACACACACACACACACACACACACACACACACACACACACATATATCAGAAAAAAAACACTCCAGTATTCAAAAACGGAATATCTACTTTAATTCCTTAAATCATCGACAGATCACTAATAATGCAGCCTCCAACAAACGTAACCAAACACAGACCAGTTTCACAAAAGTGTCATCATTTTTATCTTAGTTTACATACACACACATATATATATATATATATATATATATATATATATATATATATATATATGGATCTACTTCATATGGTCAACAGTTCAGAATGTCGAATACATATGACCAAGACCATATGATTGACATTTGAAATGTCGACCATTGAATAAAAAAAATAACAAAAACTTACCTTCACACTGCTAGCAGGGGGGCTCCTCCCCCCACACCCCCCGGAACTTAAATATACCAACTCTGAGATTGCACTACAGTGTGGAAGATGGAAATCTTTCCATTCTGCACTGTACGGAGATGCCGGTTCCGCATGGTTGACATTTCAAATGTCGATCATATGGTCTCAGCCATATGGTCTTCGACATTCTGAAATGTCGACCATGTGAAGGGGACCCGTCTGTGGGGATAGGGTGGGTTTAGTGATTTAGGGTCAGTAATGCTAGTTAGGTAAGTGTGTGGTAGTGATAGTGTTAGTGTTTTAAGTTAGTTTTAAGTGGTTAGGTTTTAGCCCATGTTAGGTAGTATAGTAGTAGTTATTTTAGGGGTTGGAGTTAGGGTTTAGGCGAGGGGTTAGGTGGGTTAGGGTTAGGGGTTAGCTAGGTGTGTGTGGTTTTGGGGGTTTGGGTTAGGGTTGTGTGTGTGTGTGGGGGTTTGTGTTTTTTGTGTGTGTGTGTGGTGTGTGGGTGTGGTGTGTGTGTTTTGTTTTTTTGTGTGTGTGTTTGTGTTTTTGTGTGTTGTGTTGTTGTTGTGTTGGTTAGTTGTGTTGGTTGTGTGTGGTGCATTATTTGTTTGAGGTTTGTTGATTGTCGGGTGTTTGGTGTTTGTTTTTTGTTTGTGTTGTTTGTGTTTTTTGTTGTCGTGTTTGTTTGTGTTGTCGGTTGGTGCAGTGTTATATTTTATATATATATATATATATATATATATATATATATATATATATATATATATATACAGCTTTATGTGTTCATTAGTGAATAGAGTAATGTTTGATAAAGTCAAAAGCTTTTCACAAACGTTTAGCAATTTGTTATGCAAGACCTGTCAAGTCCTAGATGCAAATCTGATGACAGCATTGTTAATAAAACCTTTTGAAAACTGTTCCCTATATAACAAATTGAGATTGATGGGCTTGTAATTATCTATATCCCTTTTATGCAAATTCTACCATGTTTCAGGAAGGATATTTTATTATCTATTGAGTGCAAAGCTAAGTTGGTTTCATATTTTGTTTTGGTGGGCCAAAGTTTCTTTCTCAGTTGGCACCTCACTTTATCTACATCTGTTTCTAACTGCTGGAATTTTTTATCAACATTTGAATTTACATCCCAGCCTGAGACTTATATTCCCTATGCTAGATCCCCTATGACAAATAGGCATATTATTTTTAATTATTTCATCCTGTCTTCAGGTAAAACCTCCACAATGACTGAGAAATGTCAACAGCTTGTAGGCCAAATCACCAGTTCCATTGTAGTAATTCCTTGTCAGTTTAATTGTAATCTGCTGCATAAAAATATTTATATATTTTTCTCAAGAATAGCATTGTTTTGGACTTCCAAGATGGCTGCACATTGAGTAAAAGCTTAATTCTAGCTTTCCCAGTATGAAAACAGAAATTTAGCAGAGAAAGCCAGTGGACCCAGATTTCTGGGCAAATTTCAGTAACTGGCTAGTAAATGCACTGCCGGGATGCCAGGAAAAAAGAAATACAGAGGACTTGAAGGAATATCATCTATAAAAGGCAAAGAAAAAACACTGGCTGGGAAAAGTACTGCAGATGTTCAACAAAAAAGCAGTGCAAGTGCCAGACATGTCTTCCAGTAAGCTAGAGGAAAGTATAAGGCAACTGCACACAGACCTGACTAAAATAAATGAAACACTGATGGAGTATATCCACTCAAACAATAAAAGCCTGGAAAAATGGAAGAAGCTTAGACAGATATTCAGATAAGGTGATAAAACTGCAAAGCTCAGAGGTAGAAATGAAGAAAAGGCTGGCTGAATATGAGATGGTACAAGAAGAGATGTTTAAAAAAATAATAGAATTAGAGGACAGAGCACATAGGGAAAATGAGATTTTCTGCTGTACCCGAGAAGCTGGAAGGAACAGACTGCATTAAGTTTATGAAAGCATAAATAAGCAACTAGAATGGCATTCCACAAAAGGAATTGTTAATTGAAAGGGCACTTTGAGTGTATGATCCAAACCTGGCTATGAGAAAACAACCTAGACTATTAATAGTAAAGATGCAATCTTACCAGCAGAAGGAGTTGATTCTGACAAAACTGTAGCAGAAGGAGAAAGTACTAAAAGTGGAAGACAGAAGAGTGTTTGTGAAGAATGACTACTCATTGTACACCAGGCAGAAAAAGAGTAAATTTATTCCATTATTCAGTGAATGTTGAGAAGCAGGCATGCGATTCAAACTGCTGTACCCAGCTAACTTCAAAATATTTTTCCCTGGAGGTTTTTAAATATGTTTATATGTAATTTCTGAGTTTGGCCACATGGGGTCTAGCATCTTGAAGTGATCCTGATTCTTTAGTCTGCCTCTAAGTATCCCACAAAGCAGTGCTACATCATGCAGGCCTCTTTCTTCCTAAATCTCCTGTCACTGTATTGATTTTACATACATACACTGCTGTCTTTCAGTCAGTTAGTTTTAAGTAACATTTCATGCCGTTCAATGACTACTTAAAACACAAATGGTGCTAATGCCACAGAACAGACTTTCAAAGTGCTTTTTACTGCTGCTTCTTTATAAAATGGCTAAATTGCAGTCTTTTGTGAAGCCTGAGTTGTACTACTTTGACTCATCTCCCATCCCTCTTCACATCTGACCTCTGTAGCTGTCAAAGTGCTGAGAGCAATTTGAGCTGTTACCTGCTGTGATTGACAGCTCACAGCAAGAGACTTGACTCATGTACTGTTTCCTTGTTCTAGTCTTTACTTTCTATATGAGTAGGAGAAGGACCAGGGAGTTGTGACATCACAGCATGGGTGAATTTTTAGGACGGTCGTGGTGATGTCAGTTTGGGAGGGAATTGGCCAGAAAACTACCTGTATTCATTGGCCTTGATGACATCAATGAATTGGAGACTGCAGCAGGCTTTTCCAGGGTGGGATATAAGTTTTTTTGAATGTAAAATCACCACAGTACAATAAGGCACAGATGTAGTGGAGAGAAACAGTTGATTTAAAATATTTTAAGTGCTCCATTTTTGTTGATTCACAGCAGGGACTGAAAAAGGACAGAGAATTTGAGCATTTAATAATAGAATCATGCTGCTGTCCTTTAATTTAACATCTCCATCATCTTGTCAGAACATGGATTCTGCTGCTTTCTTCATATATCCTCTATTCTGGCCTGTATTCCACACATGGCTCAACAATTATATAAGCACTTCTTCTGTCTGTCCACATATATTCAATTGTGTCATGACTGTGTGTGTTGGACCATCTATAAGAAATGGCTTCCTTTCCATATATGCAACTGTTTCTTTCTGCTACAGAGTGGTAGCATGCATCCTATTTCGGGTCCTATGCACCCTTACTGCTAAGTCTTGTCCTTCTTACGTCATTATTTCCTTTAATGGTGGTTTAAGAACTGACCGTCTTAGAGCTGTCTATATTTGTAGCAAAAGCATTGACCCTGAAGCTTGGGCTGAGTTGCACAATGCATATAATATAACCTTTTTTGATACTTTGTTAAAAACATTACTTCATCATTCTGGACATGGTGTGTTGGGCCAGGTGTCAGGACTGCCTGCGCTTATGTTAATGATATAAAGGCATCTCACTTATGAAACAGTTGGCTTCAAATGGCTTGTAACTGAACTTACTTTGGGTAACCATTCAAAAATGCATCCTATTGTCCATAGTATTTCCCTTTCTGTTGCTTTACGCCTGTTTTCTGACTTAATTCAGCCTCTTAGATCTTTGTGTTGTACAGAATAGGCCTCCCTCATCACAACTCTGTGTTCCATAGGAACAAACACTAAGAGCTGTGTGATGAACCACCACTGAACCAGTAATCATGGAGCTTCAATACTCACCAATGGTGACAGTGGGGGATGCTGACTGGGAGGATAACAAGTACACCACAATATTTTCAGATACAGCTCTCTGCATCAAGTGCAGTTTCCCTTAACAGCAAACAGAGAGCACAGTCAGTCCGGGGCTCATTTCTCCTTCTTCCTCCAGATTCCCAATAAGACTCTCCACTGGCACAGTTATAGAGTTGAGATCTCAGCTGAGTGAACAAGCCTAGACCTCCAGCACCCTCTCTGTCAACCAGTGCTTCATGTCCCTGCCCAAGTAGCTGACACACACTTCCTGACCTTTGATTTACACACTCACACACCTGGGAAAGGGTGGCACAGGTATATTAGCTATGTCCCCTTCTGCCCTGATTATAAGGTAGTTACCACTGCCACCAGTCACTCCTTATCAGCTACTTTAGGACCCTTAACAAAGGGTATCCAATTTTACTGTGTAATATTAATACTAATATAAATAGTAGTTTGACCAAGAGCAAGGCTGTTAGGGGTGGCCCACACAGTGTCACCAAATAAATATGCAAGTACTGTCAAAACTTAAATTGCTCTACAAAGATCAGACACAATGAAATGTTTAAATATATTTAATAATAAACAATAAAAGAACAAGACAATACTAAATATATATTCACAGTGACATCAGAGTTTAAAATCACAGGAAATATTTAAAACAACATTGCAGGACAGGCTCAGATAAATAATGAAAAATATAAAACCGAAACGAAAAACAAACACTAAAAACTTTGTTAAAAAGGAACAAAACCACACCAAATTAATTAATGCCAAATTAATTCTTTCTCATCCAATTTCAAAGCAATTGCCCCCCCCCCCTCTAATATTATCCATTATCTTTTCAATAACTAAAAATTTAAATTTAAATTTAAATATTTAAATTCATGCGTAGGGTAACAACTAATGTGTCTAGCTAGAGCATTACTCAAATTTAACTTTTCAATTGCATACATGTGTTCATAAATCCTGTTTTTTAATGACAATTAAAAATAAATGCATTGATTCCCCCAGGGTTGAATGATGCTGTGTCTTTTAGAAGTATATTGAAATTGAAGGCTTTGATCAGATGAAGAAAATGAATTTTATTTATATATTTTCATATTTATATATCTGAATATTAATAATATATACTTATGTATATGTATTTTTATCTTTCTTTTTCTTTTTAATGTTTGTTTTGTATGGTTTGACAATATTGAGAAATGTAGGGCTTTTAGCCCATTAAATGGAGGCTTGGCATTTAATTGTAATGTGATGTCACAATTTGTAAATTTGTTTAAGTTATGTATTTTTGTAGGTTGAACTGTCTGAAAAAGTTTGCTCAATCAGTAAACGAAAGTGCTAACATTACAGTTGGATTCGGTGTGGTTTTGCTCCTTTTTAACAAAGTTTTTAAATAATGAAAAATAATATCTAAACTAAGCTTCATGATATTCCTGACTGCATCTAAGAGAATTACTATTCCGTAGTTAACTTAATTATAGCAAGGCAGATGATGTGGTGAATGCAGAATTCTCTGTCTCCCTAAGAGACTTCTCAAAATAATATCTAAAATATTACTGCTGGGATAGCTTGCCAAATGACATAATTTCTGGTCATCTGACTTCTAGTTTCCAGGCAACCCCCCCCCCCCCCCAATTGCTAAAGCTGGCAGTATTTTGCTTATACCTGTAAAATATCATACAATGGCTTTTGCTCAGATCTTTGGCAGGTGCTGAAAGTCATAAAATAATTGCATTCCTTCATGCTTATAGCGTAGAAATTAGTTAATTCCAAAGGCAATACAGAGAGCTTCCTAGTACATATTTTGTACCTCTGGCTGCACTGAAGCATCTTTATGGCCTAGCCTATAAAGTAATTTAATTTCAGATATTTTTCTAAAGTTTGCTGGATTGAGGTTAACTCTCCAGTTTCCTCTGTTAAAACAGATGCATTTAAACAGTTACAATAGTGTGTGTACATTTCTGTTGTCTTCCAGCAGGGCACACTGTGGATACTTTTTAAACACAATCATTATACAAATACCTTTTCAACACTAACATCTGTACAAAGTAGTTTGATATACACATGACATACAGTTCTAATACATTTGTAACACAAGCATCTTATATGACATATAGTTCACACCAGCATCTTGTATAAATTAGTTTGATATTCACAAATGGTATACAATGACTTTCAAAATTCCAGCTAGCTGTGCTGGCAGTACCTCTTTATATCACAAGTTGCATCTTCTTTCTAAACAAAAAGCTTTCAGAAGGAAGACAACCAGTTTGGTCACCACACTAAATCTTCAAATGACTTATGCATTTTAAGCTGATAGGTAGTAGTTCAGATCAAAGACAGCTATGCATCATTTTTAGTAATGTGTTTGTAGTTCTGTTCCACCATGTTACTTCCCCTGACATGTATATACCACCATTCCATTTTAGAATTATTTCTACTAAAACAGTAGTTAGGCTTTTTCAATCTATCTTTTTTTTTCTCTGCCTCCCTCTCTCTCCCTATCTCTCTGTCTGAATTTGGTGTTATGGCCACTGATGACCCTTGCTCTAGATGCTTAAAAAATTTGCTCCTTCTTTATTACTAAATAACTGAGTTTTATTTGCAGATTACAGTGGTTCAGATACATGTGCAGAAAAACAGAATACAATCTGGTGAAGAAGATTTGGGACAGACAGAAGGAAAGTGTGATGTCCCTCCTCTGGGCCAGTAATCAAGAAGCCTCAATCTTCACCACTGACATTGGTAAGGGTCACTCACTTCGAACAACAATAGATACACATATTTCCAGATGCAGCTCTCTGCACCAAGTACAATTCTCCTTAAGAGCACACAGGGAACACACTCCTGTCCTGGGGCTGGGTTTTCTCTCTCTCTCTCTCTCTCTCTCTCTCTCTCTCCAGGCCACAAATAAGACACCCCACTGACTACAGCTGTAGTTCTTACCCAAGTGTTCCAAGCCAAACACTCCCCCACCCTCTCTGTGAAACCAGTGCTCTGTGTCCCTGCTCCAAGTAGCTGACATACACACACTCTTTGCAATTTGATTTTCACACACACACACACACACACACACACACACACACACACACACACACACACACACACACACACACCTGGGAAAGGCTAGTACAGATTTACCAGTTATGCCCCCTCTTCCCAGATTATAAGGTAGATACTGCCACCAGAATACTCCAAAGCCAGCATCTCTAAGACTCTTACCAGAGTATCCAGTTATACTTAGTAAAATTAATACTAATACAAATGGTAGTGTTTGACCAATGCAGCAAGACTTTCAGGAGTGGCCAAAGTGTCAACAAATAAATGTAAGTACTTCCAAATGTTAAAATATTCTCTAAAAAGATCAGCCACAATGAAAAGTTTAAATATATTTAATAATAAATAATACAAGAACATGAAAATACTTCATATATGTTTACAATAAACACCAGAGTTTCAGTCACAGGAAATATTAAAAATAATACTGATGGGCGATTCACACAGATACAGGAAAAACAATACTTAACTAATCTCACTATATTTTCCTGACTGAGCTAAAGAATTACTGTCCCCTAGTTCACTTACTAGAGCAAGGCAAGATTAAGTGGATGAGTGGTCCTTCTTTGTCAGGTTTCACAAACAAGTTTCCCTGAGACTTCTATTGCATCTAGTATTAAAGCATCATTTCAGAGATGGCTTACAGAATGACATCACACACAGCTGGCCATCTGACTTCTGTTTCCCACACTACTCCCTTTACTAGAAACTGAACCAGAATCTAGCACATATGTGTCATAATACACACACATAGTGCTTTGCTAACATGTGTTATAGCATCTGGAAGCTATAAAAACATTTCAAAAACTTCTACCCTTCCAGTTTAGCAATTAGTTCACCCCTAAGGACAATAAAGTAGGAGTCCTAGCCCTGGTTTTCATAGACATTTCATCTCTGGCTGCAGTCAGAACTGTAAGATACAATATTTATGGTCTAAACCAGGTTATTTAGTTTCAGACCATTTTTCAAAGTTAGCTGGACTGAGATTAACATCTTCTCTTCCAGTATTCTCTGTTACAATATATTAATTTCAACAGTTACAATACAGTCTGACATACAGTTGTATTTATTTTCTGTCCGGCAGTACCCACTGTTGGTACATTTTAACACAAGCAGCTTTATAAATACATTTTCAACACAAGCACCTGTACAAATCAGTTTGATATACAAATGACATATTATTCTTTGCAAAACTCCAGCTAGCTGTGCTGGCATATGTTACACATCCACTGCCCTACTTCTCCTGGCATAGCTGGCAATACTTCTCATCAATGCAGAAGGTAAAAGGAAATGAGGACATCCATTAAAGAGGTAGATGGATTGCTTGAAAGAAGATCTGCAACAGTCAACAATGAGTGTCAAAAGAAGGCAGAAGTGTGGCATTGAATCGACAGAGATGGTGACAGTTAACAAAATACCTCAACCCCATGTAGAAAATGGGAAAAAGGAGGTTGACAATGATGATGATAATGATGATGATGACTTTTATTTGCAGCCTCAAACTTTATCACTTTATCTTTCCATCGTTTTGAAGCTTGATTCAGTGGGACCCATCTCTACAACAGCCAGTACCTCTGAAGTCTTACACTTTAGACCTATATCTAGCCTGCCTACATTAGAATACATGTTTGAAAAGTACATTATAACTCAAATTACTGAATAACTACCAACACATATAGTTCCCTCAACATGGCTTCAGAAATGGACATTCTACTATGACAAACACTTTATTCATTTGCAATCATATTTCAGGGTATGGGTAAGGATTAACTTACTCTGTATTGATCTGTGTTCTAGTAAACGTATTATTGCTTCAATCTATTCAGTTGTTAAAATATTCTCCTGAGCATTGTGTCTAGTTTTGGGAACCAAATGGATGCCTAATTCCTTTGGGTTGGTTTTAATATCTCTCTCTCTCCAAAAGCAAACTGCCACCTGTGGGTTTCCTCAGAGCTCGGTCAATGGACTTTTCATTTTTGCTTTCTTTTTCATTAACTTATTTCCCTTCTAATCTCCTTTGCCAGGAATAACATCAGCTATCATAATCTTCCAATGACTGACTCCAAACACAGGCATTGCTAGAGTTAAGACTATTTCCTTTTCACAAACTGAGTATGACCTTTCTGTTATAAATGCTGTCTTTTTTAAATAACATCTGTACACTTTAAACCCTTTTCAGTAAAGACTGAAGATGGGTGCTCTTCTTCTCAGACTTAGATAACACAATATTAAGAGTTAACTGGCTGTCATTTAAGGTTAAGATTTTCTCCTAACCTCTAGTGATCTCCCCGGTGTAACTCAGCATTTTCTATACCTTATCTAATTGATGACATTATGAGTTTTTTTTTATACTACTAAGATATCTGTTTGGGGGTATACCGATTAAACAACCTGCTAACTCCTACTAACACTACTGCAGTTAAGTAATTCATATATTTTAGCATATCAGTGTTGCTGCATTTGCCACACTTTATATTTTTATTGAAAACATTACCTCCCCCTTACATCTGTATTCAGACTATCGTGTTTTCTTTGGGTTGTTCTGTAAGTTAAGATTACTGATAATATTATTTGCATTAGGCTGCTCTGCCCGTCTGCTTAGATTTTGACTTTGTATATCTTTAGGTAGTATCTTTAGTTTTGATACTTCTAAATATGCATTTCTTCTGTACTGTTACTAACTTACTGCAGCATATTTTTCTTCATTCTTAATTTTACAGAGTAACATCATGCTATGGTTGCTTACCTATATATCTGTCAGTCATTGATTTATTTGATTATGTTTTTCTGTATTTGCGGCTTTTGTTAAAGTCATATCAGAAAAGGTTCAGTTTGGATCATTCTACCAACATGTTTTACAAACAGATGATAAATAAGCTACCGCAGATCTTGTTTGCTAAAATAAGACACATAGCTTTGACATTTATCTCATGCTTACTAGAGACATTTCTTCTGAACATCTTATCAACATGACCACAGCAGCTTCTTCAGTACAGGATACAAAATGAGATTCGAGTCACATTTCATAAAACTAACATCCTTAACAGACTTGTAAAACTGTCACAGTTTTTATTTCTGATTATCTTCCTCATAAGAATCATGTTGACCTTCACCCCAAACTAAACAAAGCAGTCATTTGTATATGGTACACCATGACTGTGATAGCTGGCATCATTCTGTTCCACAACAAACTGCTGCTTTGCATTCCAGAATAAGACATTGCATTTCCAATGCAAAGCTGACAACAATCTCCTCTTAACTATTTTGATCCTTTAACTTCCTGAAGTCTGGTCATTGAAACAAAAATGTGGAAAACTTCAATTATATTTCTTGAAAACAACCACAGGAATGGCTGGGCATTTATTTTTAGCATTGCTGAACACATCTCATAGCTGTGGCTTTACTTTCATAGTGCCATTTTCATATAACATTATCTTTTGCATATGCTTACAAATATCTGTTTTTTACACCCAGTCTGTCTCTATGCAAATGGCCACGTGAATATTGCCCCTCTACCTTTAGCCACCCTACTGACCTATTTTTTTTTTCCTAACACAGAGGAATCAGAAGCAGAAATCAATAATGCCATCATAATGTTGACATGCCTGATTATTTTGTTTCTCATTTAACATTCCCAGCTTTTTGGGTGAGTTTGTAAATGTCCTTGGCTAATAGGCTAGCTCTTTCTTCTTTGCAGGCTCATACCACTCCTAGGGATCCTGCTCCCTCCATTATGAGTAATATTTGCTGTGGTTCCTGTGGTCTACACTGATTCAGCTATTGCAGTAGAACTGAGAAAGACCATCAGCTATAACTTTCCATCCTGAAAATTCAAGCTTGCCAAAACTATAGTTTCTTAGTCAGCCAGCGGATCCCCTGAACTTTGCCTACTGCACAAACCCAGGAAACCAGAATCAAAGGCAAACATTTTGCATTTGTACCACATGGCTGAAATGGAGCATATATTACCTTCATTATATAAATATTGTCACATAAATTCTTTTTATTCTTTACTGAATCATATTTATGCATTTCAATCCTGATTCCAAAATGATCTGGGTAGCATATTAAGGAGCCTCTGTTGGCCTGTTTCCCCACTCATATTTGCCCCTGGAGATGACATCATATGGGGACAGGGAATGCCCTACATTGTCCCTTGCAACACCAAAGTACTGAATGCAAGGGAGTCTTGCTATGCCAGGAGTGGGTAATGAGATTTTGAGATACTCTTTGTTAATGAATTTCATAACTCTATCCATTTTTGGCATAACCTGAGGTCAACTAAAGCCTTGGCAGAACCACCAAGTCCACTTGCAGCTATTTGACACTACATCTCCTCCTGCATAACAGTAGCGGTACTGCAGGCATTAATTCTGCTTGCAGTACTGGTGCTATAACACAGGTGGAGCTATATGTCCCACATGTGGTGCTGTAAGGTGGCCCCATCTGCATGATGCATGGAAGAATACATGTCTGCCAGGTAACTGGTCTGTCATGCATGCATTGTCATCATCCACAGAACAGTACTGCTTTCCAGGGGTATTTCTCAACCACTGCATATTGTAAAAGTTTGTAAAACTGAATTGTGTGAATCATAGCTCTCAATATGTTCTCTTCAGAATCAGGAACAAATCCAGAAATAATCAGGGATAATCAGGGACAATTTTTAAAATATTACTACTTTGATGTTGAAAAGTTAATAGAATAAGAGAAACATGAGTCCAGATACAGATTGCTGTACCAGGACTGTTCATAAACTTCTGAGCCCCCAAGCCTTTCTGTGTTGGAGAGAAGCCTTCTAGCTTATCCGTGGGAGTGGTAAGCACTAGGTAGCCTATCTACAACAAAAAGAGTGGTTTCTGGCCCATAAACTGTAGTTTATTGGCCATTTGGGCAGTTTTTCCATCTCTTTCAACTTTCTGGTTTAAAAGCCTGTGTTTGCGCTAGTTTCTCACCTTTCTTGTAACTAGTCTAGTCCAGATACAGATTTGCTGTATCCAGGACTGTTTGTATGCTTCTGAGACCTCTAAGCCTTTCTGTGTTGGAGGGAATTCTTCTTGCTTATCAGTGGGAGTGGTAAGCACTAGGTAGCCTATCTACCACAAGAGAAGTGGTTTCTGGCCCAGAAATTGTAGTTTATTGGCCATTGGGCACTTTTTTCCATCTCTTTCAACTTTCTGTTTTAAAAGCCTATGTTTGTGCTTGTTTCCCACCTTTCCTGTAACTAGTCTAGTCCAGATACAGATTTACTGTATCAAGGACTGTTTGTACGCTTCTGAGTGGTGCCAAAAAGTCTGCTCTACAATTTTTCCCTTAGATCTGCTGGTTCTCTCCTCTCCTGCACTTTTACTAGCTTATTAGTCTAGCACTTTACCAGAATTCTTGTAGCAATTATTGTGGCACACAAAAGTGCTACTAGCACTAAATGTTCTAGAAGGAAACAGCTTCAGTACGTATTATTAATGCCCACCCCTCCAGGCATGTCTAAAGGTCAGTTCCCTGTGATTTCTCCTATTAACCTAATGAACTCGGGCATCCTGAGGCAATGTAGCAACTGCCTCATGTACAGTGACAACCCTCTCCTCTTACCTCCCAACACTCAGACTTGTGAGAGATGCACTTATATATCCAAATTGGAATGCACTCTCTCTCCAGCCAAGACCAAAAAATCTGGTCAAGAGGAGAAGGTCAACACTTCCTCCACACCACATGGGACACATAGCCCTCCTGAACACACACCAGCACTGCCTTCACATAAAAACACAAACCACACACCCACCTTCATGGAGGCTCTCAATAAAAATCTACCCAAACAGCAGAGACCTCCAAGGCAAATGCACTTGACCACCACAACACAACACTAATCACGAGACACATAACTCTCCTAAACAGCGTGCCACTCAACCAAAACCCCTAAGACAAAAAAGCATGCCCAAAACACTAGTCATATGTGACTCGATTGTGAGGCACACTGATGTCCCACCCACTAGGTTGAATAAGGAGAAAGTAACAGTCAGCTGCCTGTCAGGTGCCAGGATCTGCCACATAATGCACGGACTCAGGTCCCTCAACAACAGCTACAACTATGACTCTGTCATTGTACATGTGGGTATGAATGATCTGAGATGTACCTCCATGAACTACATGAAAAAAGACATGGAGGAGCTCTTGGATTATGTAGCCCAGATTGGTATTACCCTAGCCCTGAGCAGCCTCCTACCATCACCTAGAATTCTACCACAGTGCAATCAGAAAATGATCAATTTCAACAACTGACTACATTTCTGGTGTCATTCTAAAGGGATCCAGTATCTGCAAGGGATGACACGACTGACAGACCTCGCTTCTTTGCCAGAGATGGCCTGCATCTGTCAACCCTGGGCTTCTGGATACTGGCCAAGGCTCTTGCCACCCCTATAGTGCCTTTTTTAGGCGGTGTTCCAAAGACCAAATTATTACTGTAACAGCTACAAGCAAATGCAATCTGAGGGTCATGCTGCTCAATGTTAGAAGTCTAAATCTCAAAATGCACTCGCTCGAAGCACTCCTTAAAATGGAGAACATCGACATTTGTGCTGTAACAGAGACCTGGTTTAAGACAGCAGAAAGCACCCCTGCACTACCAGGCTATAACTCATTCCACACTTTTCGGCCCCAGAACATGGACTGAAGCTCCAAAGGAGGTGGTGTTTCCATATTCATAAAGGATGTGCACACCTCCAGACTGGTAGCCCAACATAATGCATCAGAGATACTTCAGGTGCAGCTAACATTGGGTAAGACATTGATTCAGATCATAGCCTGCAATAGATCACCAACCATATCCCAAGACTCACACTCCACGTTCCTAAGCACCCTGGAGAATATTAAGGTCCAACATAACACTCTCATACTGGGCAATTTCAACTACCCCTCCATTAACTGGGAAAACTACTCATGTACCAATACACTTGCACAATATTTCCTGGAATTCATTAATTCTAATGCCCTGGACCAGCTCATTCTTACTCCCACTAGAGGTAGCAAAATCCTTGACCTGATCATTATTAACATGGGTGACCATTGCTCTCCACAATAGTCAACTCCTCCCTGGTTAGATCCTACCACAAACTAATCACCTTGGAAATCCACATCCCTCCCACCCACCCTGGAAAGGTAACCACCATGAAAAACTTCTCCAAAGCTAACTTTGGACTCCTAAAACAGAGGTGGCTAACTTCATAGCACCCATGCAAATGGAGAATAGTTGCATGACCACTGAATCATACACCAATGCACTGTACGAACACGTGCACAAATGCATGGATCTCAGCATACCCAATAAAACCAATATGCTCTCCTCTAAAAAAGGAAGCCAATATGGTGGTCCCCTGTCATAAACAACCTCTACAACAGAAGGAGGAAACTGATGCGGAATAAGGTGAAGTCCCAAGACTGGAAAAACTCCCTTATCAGCCTCAGCAAAAATTTGAGATCCCTCATCAAATTCTCTAAAGCTATCTATGAAAACAGAATTGCAGCAGATAGTAAAGACAACCACAAGGCCTTCTATAGTTATGTAAAGAATCTCCACGGCAATACCCAGATTTGCTCTGAGCTACTGCACAATGGTGCCTCCTATACTAAGCCAACAGATATTGCCAATAAATTGGCCGACAGATTCAGTGCCAACGTTACTACTCTTCCACCACCAAAGGACCAATCACAATACCAGTAGATTGCCAGGCACCCAGTATTACTGCTGCACATGTTAAAACAGCACTGTCCAAGGCCAAGAATACAGCTTCTATGGGACCTGACAATATCCCCGGCTGTGTTCTACATGAACTACAGAGTGAACTGGCACCTCACCTGTGTGCCCTGTTCAAGTCACAGCCTCACCTCAGGCTTTGTCCCTACCAAATGGCACACTGCTACAGTCCTCCCTCTCCACAAAGGAGGAGCAACTACAGACCCTGGGAACTATCGCCACATTAGCCTGATGAGTCTGATATGGAGTCCCACAGAGTTCTGTCCTGGGTCCTCTCCTATTTGGTGTCTACTTCTGTGAAGTCCACGTCAACATGAAGGGACTCTGGCTGACAAAGTTCACAGATGATTGCAAGTTGGGAGGTATTATTAACTCTCCCAAGTGATGTTGACATCCTACAGAAAGGCCTCACCAAGACCAACGATTGGTGTCAAAACCACGGCCTTGAGCTCAATGCCAAAAGATTTCCCATGAATTACCACATCAATGGTAGTCCACTGAACACAGAAGGTGTTATAAGAGATCTGGGAACACAGGTTGACAGCGACCTCTCTTTTGACCACCACATTGCGACTGTGGTCAGAAAGTTTTCTATGTGGCACATCTCATTACTAAGGGTTTTGCATCCAGGAAGAAAGAGGTCATTGTCTCCCTCCACTCTTCCCTCATTAGGCCAATCATCGAGTACAATGCCCCATTTGGCATGTACTTCACTAGACACCTGCAACAATTGAAGAGGCTGCAAACGTACTTTACAAAGAGGATCCTAGGCCTTAAACACATGTCCTATATGGACAGACTCAGAAAACTGCAACTATTCTCCGTCTCATATCACCTACTTGGAGGCGATCTCTGCTTGACTTACAAAGCCATGTCTGACCCAGCTCTGTTGGAAATGCTACATCTAAAGTAATCCCAATCCCTCTGCACCACACCCTCCAGAGACCTCAACCTCATTACCACAATCAACAGAACAAGCTGGTGGGACAGGTTCATAACCCAGAGACTGCCTATGCTATGGAATAGACTTCCTATATATGTCAAACAGAGCACTTTACTGGCCCTCTTCAAGAGAAATCTTGATGAGTGGATGGGAAATAGAAAATTCACCCTGGGGATCACTCCAGTGGCTCTACTTGACAGAGGCACTGGGAACTAAGGCCAGGTGGCATGATACCAGGGTAATCCTATGGGCTAGGCTTGCAAAGGCTCCAGGGCCATTAGCCTTTTACACACCTATGAACCTATGAATTAACATGAATTCTCTGACATAAGGACATATATAACTCGAATTATTGTCATTATGTATTAAATGCACTCCACTACCTTTTTCCCCAAATCACCAGTTTTAGGAGGAATTAAGAGGGACAGGCACAATTCTGAGCCAAAACCAAGGACATCCCTGAAAATCATGGATATTTGAGAAGTATGTACATTCAAGGACAGCTGACACACCACCTTATCACATGTTCATGTGGTCCTTGTTTGCATTCCACCAGTATGGAACTTGCTACTCCAAGTAGTCTAGCTTCCCACCAAGTACTTCCAGAAGTACTGATTCCTTCTTACAGGTGAAGCTGCTGCAATGCCAAAATCAACCATTGATTTGGATGTGTTATTCAGATGGTCCAAGGTTTTACAATGGCATGTGTAAGGCTCCAACATATTTCAGCATTGCAAGCATGATTCCCCATTTTAAAATTCGGAGTGAAGCTTCACCAATCCCCACTGACATAGACCAAATGAGAATTGTCAGGAACCTTTGCTTATAGAATCACTTGCGGAGTAATTGTTTGGTGTAGCATGTTACCCCATGCTTAAACCCTTTTAGAATTCCAATCTTTGTTAGCAACACATCTTTAATCCATCCTGCTGTAGTCCATATTCAGTGTAAGTCAACATTTGACACCAGCAGGTTATTGTTTATGAAGTTAATTCTACGTCATGCCCTTAAGGCTATATATGTACGTGTCACCTCCTAATAGGAAGAACATGCATCTCAGAAGATCACAATTTCATAAAGTTCTTCCTATTCCAATTGCTAACAATGTACTTAATTCATATTTATTTTATGTTTATTTTACATTTGTTAACAGAAATTCATTTTTATTTATTTTATGTTTATTTTACATTTGTTAACCAGGTAACTGAACTACTCCAAAGACCATTTTCAACCATGACCCAGCCATGAAGGCAGTGTAAGAGGAAAGTTACACTATAACCACAGCACAGATTTGAACTGGTAAGATACATACATAAGTAGCAGTTTTTTTGTTTTTTGATTTTTTTTTTTGTAAAAAAACTTTTTTTTTTTAATTTATAACAAAAAAAGGAAATATAATAAACAAACAATAATTAAAATAAAAGCATGTAATGATTTACACAAGTCCATAACAAAGAGATTGTATGTCAAGTGATCAAATTGTTAACAGGCAATATTTTTCAAGAAGATTTTTAAGTTTGAGCCAAGATTTATAAGAATATGTAACATTTGAGGTTCTCATCTTTATAGTCAAAAGTTTTTTTTACAAACAATTTTTGCTATATTAATAAATTCAATAAATGAAGGAGTAGTTTTATTTTTCCAATTTTTTATAGGTCAAAGAAGATACAAAGCAACACATAACGTACAACATTGTTTAGCATAGTGCACAAGTCTTATTAAGTATACACCCGAGGACCAAAGTATTAAACCAAGTTATTTCAGCAAGTTGAAGAGCATACAGTGGCATCAGCCGATGTTCATAATCAAGTTTCAAATAATGATATGAAACAAGTGCACAGAAAACAAATAAGAGAGTAAGACATAATACTTCTTACCCTATATTTCTGAAGCACCTACATTTTTCCCTCAGCCAAAAGGCATAGCTCTCAACTTATTTGCTCAAGAATCAGGAACAAAGACCAGACTAATGATGGGGAGGAGGGCAAAAAACAAAAATCAGGGTGAGTTTTAAATATTATTCTAAATCACTTAAAAGGTTACTATAACAATAGGTTTATGTCAGGACAGTTTTAACAACGTATTCTAGTTCATTTAAAAAGTAAACAGAATAACAAATAGAATAACAGATTTTATATTAACATGTATGTTCTGAACAATAGATATGAAACTGTAATGCCTGACATAGAATTATCTTCAGTGATTTACCAGAAAAACTAAAATTTTATGGGGGACAAAGCAAAAATATGAGACAAAATCAAGGATGCTCTGCAAAATTATATTGTTGTATATAGCCCAGCCCTTTAGGGCTATACCTTTCTTTATATCAGCAACTCATCTTCTGTCAGTCCCTCTTCAACCAGCACTAAATCTTGTAAGAATGGTTAGTAAACAACATATATTTTTACCGTAATAAACTCAGAAAAGAAATAGCAGGACTGTATCAGTACATAAAGACAGTCTGTTAATTAGCTATCAGTAAACTGATTTCCCAAAATGTAAAATGTATGAACATATTAGTTTTAATAACTTATCACTAACAAAAGGCTTAGCAAAGGTAACATTGTGTGCCTTTAGCTTGCATTATCATTTCTGTATCTTTTAAAATCCTAATTGGTTTGTAAATGCCCAGGATTATTTTGCATATCATAAAGTAATGCTACACATTTGTTTATCTGTAGTCAGATATTTAACACTAAGCAGGAAAATATTTTTTCTGATCTGTCTTAGTGGTAATTAGCCTAGCTTCCATGAAAAACTGAAACGTAACTCCCTTATGTTTTTATCCTGTAGAAGTTAAGGGTTGAGGTATAGAAACATAGCATTCCATCGCATAATTAAAGGTACAGGATGTACAACTTTAACTAACATTTCATTATGTTTCCTACTTGAAATGGGACAGGCAATACTGGTTTGGTGGATAAAACGGACTCAGTTAGCACTAACTATGCCTTATTGAAGTTTCTGCTATTATTGGCAGTGTCTACCTGTGGTAGTGGTGCTGCGGTAGCGTTGTTGCCTCACAGTAAGACGCTGTCCGGTTCGATTCTCAGCTAGAGCATCTTCTGTGTGGAGACATGCGTGAATGGGTGTACCTTTGTTGAAGGTTGTGCATCAGGGCTGGTAACTCAGCACTTAAAAATCAACTACCAATCTTTAGCGGACCGGAGTTCCGCTGTGGCGACCCCTAACCGGGAAAAGCTGAAAGACACAACAACAACATTGGCAGTGCCTATGTTATTGGACTGGACAGTACTGGCCGTGTTCCCTAGGTAAAGTTAAAACACTGATACTGTACTTGTCTCTGTGGTAGTTGGTACTAACATCTGTTTTAGTGAACTGGCCAACACTAATGTACCCACGTCAACGATGGCATTAAAACACTAAGCAAAAAAAAAAAATACAGTTTGCATTAATTGCATTGGACTAGTCAGGGCTTCTGATTTTCATGTCTTAGGTAGAGAGTTAATATCAGCTGATAATACCTGTGTCTGTGACACTGGAATCAGTAGCATTTCTGGCTCTCATTCCGTGTGTATCGTTTAGTAATAACTAAATGCATGCGACAAGGTAGTTTGTACTAATGGCTTTCATGCCATTGATAGTAGCTATGCCATTATTCAGATTTATATTTTTGATATTTCTGTTACTAGATCAATTGACACTTTATCTTTAGAATGGTTACAACTTGGCAGCATACCTGTGAATGTTCTCACATGTTCATACATAATGAAATATCCCTGTGGTGCTAAGCAAAATGCTGTGATCACCACATGATAGACTTATTAATGCTAAAATCAGACATCTCACTAAGACAAACAGTGTTTCTGGTGTCTGTATTCATTAAATTAATAATATATTGGTGCTCATTTCAATGGGCTGGTCAGTAATGATGACATACATTTGATATGGACAGCTGTTACTGACCACATCAGTAATGACAAAAGAATGTTAGGATTCACATACCTCATTTGGAGTCTTAAAAAGTTCATGATCCACAAAGTACCACATTGAAAGGGTCTGCCACACATTTAACATTAAGACCTTTTATAGCTGATAATCCATGGTAAATAGAACTGAATAATTAATTCATCAAAATAACCTTTTATAAGTAAAAGTAGTACATTTTAACCATTCTCTTAGCTTCCATGTTGAAGTTGCTAGTAATCTGTTAGCAAGTGTTCCACACCTCGCTAATCTGTTCCACATTATGAGAAGTAGTGTTTCTCATTTTGGAGATGGAAGGTTGACAGCTATGGTTAGGAAGTTTTCCTAGCATAGCTCATTGCTGATGATGTCTTAAAACTAAACAGAAATTGACTGCAGAAAAAAAATCCAAAGCCTATATAACCATTAGCTACCAACTAAGCAGTGATAATCATAAGCCTGTATGGTTAGCATCTCTTGAGTTTACACAGTAAACTTTTTAACATGCTGAGTCCTTGACTGCTAGCTTGGATGCATTTCCAGCACTTGATGTTTCATCATAACAAATTATAAGAGAGCACAGAAGGAGCAGAATTATACAAGAACATCTTTAGTGGCAGAAATATACTTCATCTCTATTTAGCCTTTAAAAGTACTGTAGTTTGCTATACAATCTTCCTCCTTTTAACTGCAAGTCAGTCTCCCCTCCTCTACCAACTACTTGAAGCAAGACCCCTGTGTGCTTGCTATCTATACCAGATTGAGGTAAAATGTTTCCTGCCTGGTGTTCATAACCAGATAGCTTCGGATTAGTTGCTTTTGCAAGTCTAAATATGTCTTTCTTCTCTGAGGTGCCATTCCATTTACTCCCTGTCTGTGATTGTGTCTTCATGTAAGATGCATGTAAAGATGAACATGCAGCAAATCATCATTCGTATGTAACAAATTACTGCTTTAGTCTATAACTGGACTCCACACAGTGGGTATTCACACACCAAGATTATTAGTCTGCATTCCCTAAAACAGGTCCAAGGAATGCTCAATATTGTCTCACCCCACCAACACTCAGAATTCCAGAAATAGCATGAGAGAATCTTTAGTACCATATATATGACAATATGACAGGACTAGGGAGGGGCAACTCTTATTACAAATGCTGGTACTTCTTATTGTAAGTTAACATCAGTGAGGTAACAAAAACAAATATTCATGTGAAGTAAATAAAATAATATCATAAATAAAGCAAGTGAGTCCGTCTTTTTGTCTGGTGCTGGTAGGTGACTAGTGACTGTGAAAACAACATTTTGTTCTGGTATGTGTCTTGCTCAACCTGTGACTGTGCTGAAAATGTTGATTCTCGTAACTTAACAGACATATTACTCATTTTTTCATCTCTTTAAAACTGTTCATGCACAAGTTTTAGGAAAATGTACCAGCTCTTGTAGAGTAAAGATTTGACTATGACTCAGGTGACCTGAGAATGATTAGTGGTCCAGGCAGCTGATGAAACTGCAGAACCTGAGAATGATTAGTGCTCCAGGCACCTGATGGAACTGCAGAACCTGAGAATGATTAGTGCTCTAGGCACCTGATGGAACTGCAGAACCTGAGAATGATTAGTGCTCCAGGCACCTGATGGAACTGCAGAACCTGAGAATGATTAGTGCTCCAGGCACCTGATGGAACTGCAGAACCTGAGGATGATTAGTGCTCTAGGCACCTGATGGAACTGCATAATCTGAGGATGATTAGTGCTCTAGGCACCTGATGGAACTGCAGAACCTGAGAATGATTAGTGGTCCAGGCATCTGAACTGCAGAACCTGAGAATGATTAGTGTTCCAGGCACCTGATGGAACTGCAGAACCTGAGGATGATTAGTGGTCCAGGTCCCTGATGGAACTGCAGAACCTAAGAATGATTAGTGGTCCAGGCAGCTGATGGAACTGCAGAACCTGAGAATGATTAGTGGTCCAGGCAGCTGACGGAAATGCAGAACCTGCGAATGATTAGTGCTCCAGGCACCTGATGAAACTGCAGAACCTGAGAATGATTAGTGCTCTAGGCACCTAATGGAACTGCAGAACCTGAGAATGATTAGTGGTCCAGGCACCTGATGGAACTGCAGAACCTGAGAATGATTAGTGCTCCAGGCACCTGATGGAACTGCAGAACCTGAGGATGATTAGTGCTCTAGGCACCTGATGGAACTGCAGAACCTGAGAATGATTAGTGGTCCAGGCATCTGAACTGCAGAACCTGAGAATGATTAGTGTTCCAGGCACCTGATGGAACTGCAGAACCTGAGAATGATTAGTGGTCCAGGCATCTGAACTGCAGAACCTGAGAATGATTAGTGTTCCAGGCACCTGATGGAACTGCAGAACCTGAGGATGATTAGTGGTCCAGGTCCCTGATGGAACTACAGAACCTAAGAATGATTAGTGGTCCAGGCAGCTGATAGAACTGCAGAACCTGAGAATGATTAGTGGTCCAGGCATCTGAACTGCAGAACCTGAGAATGATTAGTGTTCCAGGCACCTGATGGAATTGCAGAATCTGAGGATGATTAGTGTTATAGGCACCTGATGGAACTGCAGTACCTGAGAATGATTAGTGCTCCAGGCATCTGATGAAACTATAGAACCTGAGAATGATTAGTGCTCCAGGCACCTGATGGAACTGCAGAACCTGAGAATGATTAGTGCTGCAGGCACCTAACGGAACTGGCAGAGAAAGAATAAATCATGGGGCTTTGACTGCTTACCTCTCTTGGAGAGGGAATGGGGGTGAAGATGTACTGGCTATGGACATGCCACTTCTGTGGCCCTGGTGGAACCAGAAATACAACAATGGCTTAGCTATGAGAACAGGTAGGTCTGGGAGTTGCATCTGCCTTGATGGGGACTGACCCACAACTAGAAAACAATGCCTCATAGTTCACAGTGGCCTGTCAGAATAGGGAATAGGGAATCAGAGTAGGTTAGTACCTTCTTGCAATATGACAAGCCCAGATTGCTGTGATCAATGGTGGAAGCACTTAGGGTCCACTCTCCTCCTGCACCTTAGTTGTTACCTGTGTTGCCAGCTGGTAACCACATCCTTGAAGGATTAAACATCCAAGTAATTGCACCTTAGTGGTGAAGTGAGTCGTGTTGCAGCAGCAAATCAGACACCATACAGTCAAGACTGTGCAAACAAAAAGCCTGAGGAAAATGCAAAACTGAACAAATTAAGTAGGTCATAAAGCTTGTATCCTTCTCTGCAGGAAAGCTAAAGGCAAATATGTAAACACTCCTTATTCAAACAAGTTGCATAATAATTCTGAATACTCAAAAGTATGACTATAGAACTCATAGAATCATGCCTTCTCTTGCAGAGCTGCAAAACAGAGCTGTGTGCAAGCAGCTACAGGTGTGTTTTGTAGTTAGGTAGAGAATTAATGCTGTGAACTGCAAATTAACTTTATTCTGCTGTCCTGTGTTCAATTCCTTTAATCTCTGTACAGCTACTGTGAGATTTTATGTGAGTCACAGTTAATATACCTGGGTTGTCCCTGGTGATACTTGTGACCAGTGGGTTTATCTGATTAACAAGAAATAAAACAAGCAGATCGGTGTGTGTGTGTGTGTGTGTGTGTGTGTGTGTGTGTGTGTGTGTGTGTGTGTGTGTGTGTGTGTGTGTGTGTGTGTGTGTGAGTCGATATACTCATATAGATAGATAGATAGATAGATAGATAGATAGATAGATAGATAGATAGATAGATAGATAGATAGATAGATAGATAAAAACACTGAACTATGTTGACAACAGTTGGTAAACATTTGGTCGACTAAGCAGATGGTCGACAGGTGTGTGTGATTGCACAGTTCTTTGAATTTGGGAACATGACCTTTCCCCTGTATTGTGTGATCTTAGAGTTAGTATATAGAATTAGCAAGGGGTGGGGTGTAGGGGGCTTAATCCCTGCAAAAAATAATGTTTTTTCATAATTTTTAATTAGAGTTTTTGTAAGTGCCAAGGTTATTTCTCTGAGCAAGAGTGTGTCAGCATTCACATTGTTGACATTTTGTGGTCGATGTTTTATATGCTGACGTTTGAGTGTTTCAATAATAGTTAGTATACACACACACACACACACACACACACACACACACACACACACACACACACACACACACACACGTGCTACCTAAATTAAAAAAGTCTGAAATTAAAATGATGAGCTCAAAACTCAAAATATAAAAGAATACACAAAAAAAAAAAAATGTTTTTGCCCCCCCACACACACCTCTGCTGCTTATATATACCAACTCCAAGATCACAAAACACTGGGGAAAAAGCAGTTTCCAGTCCCCCACTGTACTGTGATCTAGTACATAATGCTGGCATTCTGCAGTCATATCACTATTTGATCACTTACACCATTGATACAAATATTTAGTATTCCAAACATTTGACCAAACACAATATATATATATATATATATATATATATATATGTGTGTGTGTGTGTGTGTGTGTGTGTGTGTGTGTGTGTGTGTGTGTGTGTGTGTGAGTATGTATGTATGTGTGTGTGTATATGTGTATAGGAGTGTGTATATGTGTATAGGAGTGTGCTACCTAAAATCATAAATAAAAAATTCTGAAATTCTGAATTTAAAATGATCAAAGTAAAAATATCAAAACTCAAAATATATGAAATCATACACACACAAAAAATATTTTTTGACCCCCTACACCCCTGCTCCTCACTGTACTGCAACATCCCACTAAGTAATGCTGGCATTCTGCAGTCATATGACTATTCGATCACTTGCTTCAAGCAAGAAAAAGTAATACTACACACCATCAAATGCTTTAATAAAACGGCAAAGCTTTCGGATAAAAACTATCCTTCTTCAGTGTCTTCAAATCAATCACTTGCACCAGTGATACAAATATTTGCTGATATGAATGTTTGACTAAAGGACTGTGTGTGTGTGTGTGTGTGTGTGTGTGTGTGTGTGTGTGTGTGTGTGTGTGTGTGTGTGTGTGTGTGTGAGATTATATCATTAATAGTCAACATGTCAAACGGTTGACACAAAAAGCATCAAGGACACACTGACCAGTCATAATTCCGACAGCATTACACAAAGACATGGTACATCAAAAATTAATCAGATTTTCTTTTCTGATGTACTACCCATAACGTTACACACATTCACCTCACATTTGTCTGAATAGTGTTATGGAAAGGGCTTTTTAAGGTAAGTTGCACATTACACTAAGAGGCAGGGTTAATGTGGGTGAAGGGTTTCGTTCTTCCTTCCACCTTAGTAATACATGCTAAGCCTAAGCCTGCCACTAACCATATGGTGAAGCCTACATTAAAAACACCTTTCTATAATACTACCACTACAGAAAACAGCTCGGACACTCACCGCACGTGTGTGCACACACACACACACACACACACACACACACACACACACACACACACACACACACACACACACACTAAAAATGCCCCTTACCTAACCCTTAATCTAACTCTAAAACACTCACACCCACACACATACAAAAAATCTATCAACTGACTTAACCATTATTCTAACCCTAAAACACACACACAAACTCCCAGCCCCATTTCTTACTTTTGTTGACCAACCAAAAGTTGCCCAAAGTAGTGTTTGCGCAAATGTCCCTTCACTCAAAGTGTACACATCACAGAAACAAGTGTCAGCCAAGTGACCTGTGAATATATCCTCGATTTTCCTTTTCTGCATCATTTAATTCACCTTTTCCAAAATGATCATCTTAGTACCAATGGTAGCCACATGAAGACCTCTGTAAGTAAGCAGTTTTAAAAAGCATAAACTGCTGCTTTTGAACTGGGTACAACAATGCAGTAGCACATGTGTATGTTTAAGAGTTTCCATGGTTGCAGTTTTCTCTTAATGAGAACCCTCCCTTTAGAACCACTCTTTAATGGTCTCTGTAACAACCACTAGGCCTTGCACCAAGGAATCCCTTTCTTCTCACTATCCTTTGCAAGAACTGGCATCACTCACAGTTTTCTGCTAACTTGTATTAGTCACTGATTATCCCATTTACAGCTTTGCAAATGTGAGATAGAATAAAAGTATACTTGCAGGTTTGTACAATTGTCTTGTGCCCCATATGAGTAAAATATGTATGGCATGCCCACTATACATACACACATACACACACAGATAGATAGATAGATAGATAGATAGATAGATAGATAGATAGATAGATAGATAGATAGATAGATAGATAGATAGGTGGATATATGAGTACCTAAAATTATATAAAACAGTAAATCAAAAAGAAGTTATGTTCTTTCCATAAGGTTCTATGTTTGTTGTCCTTTATCTCGCCTTCCTTCTTTCTGGTTGGGTTCGGAGCCGATCACGGCTCTGACTCGGCCACTTCTGGAGCTTGAAGAGTCCTTACTGGCTCAAGGCTAGCTCCTTATCTCAGCATGCATAGTGGTAGCTACCCAGATCTCATTTGTGAGAACTAACCATTAGATAGGAAAATTATGAATTACCCAATAAAAGAGGTAACTAAACAATAAAGCCTCCATGTACTGATGGTGACAAGGAGTATATCAAAGGCTGAGAAGCAAAGGGAACTCAGCCAGATCAGCCAAAAAAGGGAAATTTCTCTCAATCATCCAGGATGGGGGAAGGAGGGAGGGATGCAAGAAGGAAGGGGAGATAAAGGACAACAAATAATGGAACGTTATCGTAAGAACAATTTCTTTATGTTATATTGTCCATCTCGCCTTCCTTCTTTCTGGTTGGGACAGCGTCCACAGCACCTATATCCTGGGTGGCTCACTGGAAAAGAGACTTCAGAGCCGTGGAACCAAAGGATGCCCTGTTCTGACAGGCCATTTCCAATTTGTAATGAGTAATGAAGGTATGGGGTGTAGCCCATGTTGCTGCTGCACAAATAGTATCTAGAGGAAGCTTAGCTTGAAAGGCTATGGAGGTAGCTAAGGATCTAGAGGAATGTCCCCTCACTTTTCCCTGGACTGACACATTCCAAGACTCATAAGCATAAGTAATAGTATTGGACAGCCATTTTGAAAGCGTCACTTTGGAAACTGGTGAGCCTTGCTTGCTCTGAGAGAAGGATACAAACAGCTGATCTGATTTTCTGATGTCCTTGGTCCTTTGAAGATAAAATCATAACTGCCTGTGGACATCCAATTGATGCAA
Organism: Protopterus annectens; assembly: GCF_019279795.1. Lineage (NCBI taxonomy): Eukaryota > Metazoa > Chordata > Ceratodontiformes > Protopteridae > Protopterus > Protopterus annectens. The sequence continues at coordinate 680,980,899 of NC_056743.1, read as the reverse complement.
TTTCTACTCTGCCTTGTTGCCATAATTTGGAAAGAAAACAGGAAGTTCAATTGATTGATTCAAATTATACTCTGAGTAGACTTTTAGTAAAAAGGAAGGATTACTTGATTTTCTCATGTTTGCAGAACAAATATCTATTAACAGACATCCTTTTTTATAAACTCAGCAATACGTGATTTTTTTCCAGTAGGAACAGAACAGACGTTTCCTTTCATTCTTCTGTTATTCTGATTGCATGCATTTGTGCATTTTCACATCAGCAGAACTGCTGACAGGACAATAGAAAAGTCTAAAAACAGACATTATGTGACTTCCCACAGAAGGCCAAGAAAAAAATACCAAGAGGAAATAACATCATCTATGTGCGTGACTAGCACTCTATATAACAATTTGTAGTAATTCAGTTATGTGAGAGAAGGACAGAGAGAGGTATTTTGTAGAAGTCATCATTCATATCTGTAATGAAGGAAAACTTTGTAAATATATGCTACAATCTGACAGAAAGAGTACATGTCGTTTGTTGTAAAATAAGTTATTTGTAACTGTGCTTATAGCTGCAAAATATATTTCTTTATCAGTGTGCAATTTGAAAGGCTTGGTGCTTTAAACAGACTACAGATGGAGTCATGCAAAGCTCTGTGTCTCTGATTCAGCAGTAAACTGACTGTGTGTCTTAAGAAGACTTTGGATCCAGCACAGCATAGGATCAGAGCACACAAATTAAGATAAAATTTTCAAGATACTCTATCCTTGTGAAAGATCATATAAGGCGGGTGGATGGAAAGTGCCTGTAACTCAGAGACCCACCTAACTGATGTAACAGCAATCAGGAAGAGGGTCTTCCATGATAAGAACTTTAGAGGACAAGAAGTGGCTGATTCAAAGGGAGGAAGGATCAGAGCAGCTAGTACTAAGTTTAAATCCCAAGGATGGAGAGGTTCTCGGATAGGAGACCTTAATAGTGTAGCACCTTTCAAAAAGGCCTTACATATCTTATGGGACATGATGTTAGAACCTAGAAGGTCCACATGAATATTAGAAATAGAAGCCAGTTGAACACGAATCGTAGCAGCTGCTGCTCCTTTCTTAAAGGTTTCTGCCAGGAAGTCTAAGATTTTTGCAATTGGAGCTGTAAAGGGATCAATGTCTTTTTGCTTGGCCCAGAAGGAGAACCTCTTCCATTTACTAGTGTAAAGTTTCCTAATAGTTGATTTATGGGAAGAGACTAAAATATGTTTAACCATGGGGGAGCTATCAGGGAGTCTGGCTAGGATTGGAAGTGGAGAAACCAAGCTGTCAGCTTGAGACTTTTGAATGGAGGGATGAAGAGCACCTGACTGATGTGTCAGGAGGTCCGGAACCAGGTCCAAAATCCAAGGCTCCTTTCTCAGGTAATGCCAAAGGAACGGGAACCGTATCTGATGAGGCCAGTATGGTGCAATGAGGATCAGCTTGTGACTCAGTGACTTTGCTTTCCAAAGAACGTTTGGAATTAAAGGAAAGGGGGTGCAAAGCATAAAGAATCCTGGGGGGGCCAATCGTGGACCAGTGCATCTCTGGGTGACTGTCCCAGTGGGGAAACTAGGGCAAAGTAGCTGCTGAATTTGTTGTTCAGGTGAGAAGCAAAAAGATTGCAGAATGGCTGGCCCCATCTGTGGAAGATCATATCCGCCACATCTTGTTTCAGAGACCACTCATGAGGCATGAGAATTGCCCTGCTGAGCTTGTCCACTATCACGTTGGACTTCCCCGAAATGTGTGTTGCAACCAGAAAATGCTGAGAGGAGCTCACCCATTGCCATACTCGAATGGCCTCCCGACATAAGGGGTAAGATTTGGTTCCACCCTGTTTGTTAATGTACCACACTACTGACATCTTGTCCATCTGAATTGCTATATAGCCCAAAGGGAGAGAGTTGTGAAGTGCTTGCAATGCTAATAACACCGCTCTTATCTCCAGGACATTGATGTGCAAATGGTACTTGTGAGGTTGCCAAGTTCCTTGGACTGTCTGTCCCAAATAATGCCCCCCCACCCTATCTGGGAATTGTCCATGGTAACTGTGACTACTGGATGAGGGGCTACAAAGGGTCTGCCTAGAGTGACTAGGGGAGAGTGGAGCCATCACTGTAGATATTTCTTGCAAGCATCCATGATTAAGATCATGTGTGACATTGGTAAGTCCTGATACGACCACTGAGTAAAGAGGAGCCATTGCAATATCCTCATATGGTAACGGGCTAATGGAACTAGAGTAATGGCAGCCACCATCAAACCCAAGATCTTTAGGACAAATCGAGCCTGAACCTTTGACTTTGACAAGAGGAGAGAGACCTGACGTCGAATGGCAAGCACCCTTTCTTTTGGGAGCTTGGCTATTATGTCTCTTGTATTTAGTTGAGCACCTATGAAATTAATACACTGAGAGGGTAACAAGGCAGATTTTTTGTAATTTATTGTGATTCCTAGGTGTGCACATATGTGAATAGTGTGATTCCTGGCCCTTAAGAGATGATGCTCGGTGGTGGCAGTGAGGAGCCAGTCGTCTAGATAAGGAAACACCTGGAATCCCAAATGTCTCAGGTGAGCCGTTACTACTGCCATGCATTTGGTGAACACTCTGGGGGCTGTGGTGAGACCAAAGGGCAGAGCTCTGAACTAGTAATGACTGGCTCCCAGCCAGATATGGTAGTACGCGTCCTGGAGATCGATAGAGCACATCCAATCATCCTTCCCAAAAAGGGTAGAATGGACTGCAGTGTCACCATCCAGAACTTGTTTTTTTATTTACTGACCTATAATACCAAAAATTCCTGTTTCAGAACCCAATGAAGGCTGTCCCACGAATATCACAGTCAAACCAAACAGACTCTTCAGTCCAGTGTTATTAAATCATGAGTATTTAATAGGCGAATAACATAACAAATAAGGCGAATACATAGATAAACAGCAACGCATCAGATAGATACTGACCTGTTTAACTGGCCGAGATCCAAGATAGGTCTCCAGTCCCCTGTCTTCTTTGGCACTAAAAAGAACCTTGAGTAAGTTCCGGATTCTATCTGGTCTGCAAGGACTTCCTGAATGGCTCTTATTTGCAGCAAAGTTTTTACTTTTATGATTGCTTAATCTTGAAGATTGGGTGGAACATCTGAGATTGATGATTTTTGACTTCTTGGGGGTGTTTGGGAGAAGGGAATTTTGTAATCCCTGGATATTATGCACTGTACCCACTTGTCTTCTGTTATATCTTGCCAGGCTCTTGGGTACAGTGATATTCTGCCCCTGACTGCCTCCAGAGGTGGGCAGCTGGGCAATCCTTCAGGGATTCTGAAAGGGCCTGGCAGAGAATGTATCCCTGTCACCCTGTTGTGGACCCCCCTGCTGCGAGGTCAGCATCTCCTGTTATTATTTCCCCCTCTGCCTCTGGGGGAATTATCTCCATGAGTGTCTGGCAAAGCTCCCTGGGATTTACAGAACCACATTTTGCCACTCTATTGGCCTTTGGGATAAGGCCGGGATGGAGTGGAAAAACAGACTCCTACATAAGAGATAGTTTTGCCATCTCATTCACTCCTGGTAAATCTCTCTCAAACTTGTGGCATGAACAAGGCCGAGCCATCAAAGGAGGCATTCATAAAGGAGGACTTGAAGGGCTCCTCAAATTGACAAAGGTGCATCCAGGAATGTCTGCGAAGAGCCACTCCTATTCCTGCAGCCCTACTCGCTCCATCTGCTGCATAAGAAATCAAGCGCATGGAGGAGTTGACAATGGAGGTTAGGGTCGCTTGTTGGTTAGCCGACTTGGAATCTGCTCCCTCAGCTGAAGGATCCTGAAGGGTATCACCCAACTCTTTAAGGAGATCCCTCTGAAGTCTTGTGAAATGTGTTAAATAGTTCAGTGACTGAAGAGTAAAGGCATCTGAAGAGAAAACATGCTTCCCATATCTATCCATGGCTGTAGACTCCTTGTTCGGTGGATGTATAGAAGAGGAAGTCTCCGCGAGTTCCTTCTTGGTGGCTGCTGCCACCACCATAGCATCAACTGGCATGCCTTTGGTGAGAAAGGTCTTGTCATCTGATGAATTTGTTAGGCCTTCTCGGAACAGGCTCCATGGACTCTGGAGCACTCCATGCCTTTTGACTCACTACAGGCAAAAGTGGGTCGAAAGGTGGAGACACCCAGGAGGTGGAAGGTCAGGAACCAAATGTGTCCAGGTACATGGACTTATCCTCAGAAGGGGCAGGGGACTTCCAGTTTCCCCTCTGCCTAAGGATCTCCAGAATGTCTGAGAATGAGACATCTTCAGAGGGGGACCATGGGGACCTTTCCAAGTCATCCAAGTCCGTGTCAGAGGTGACAGACTAAGGGGAGTCCGCATGTTTCCTCTTACATTTTTTCTTCCTGGGAACCTCTTCTGAGGCATGCTCAGAAGATGTCTTGGAAGAAGAGGGGTCACCCTGTGGGGCATCCTGGGGCATCGGTTCCCTACGCTTGGGATGGAGAGAAGGATCCGAGGCAGACACCGGTATCGATGGGGAATGAGTCAATGGAGTTGAGGGAAGGGCTGTCTCATTGGACAGCACACTCCTCACCACCTCAAAGGTGCCGCGATCTGGAATGGAGGGAGGCTCCAGCTCTGAGGAGTGTGGAGACCTCCTCCGCACCAAAGGCGATGGTTCCAAGGCAGATGTGGGAGCCAAACTCACCTGCACCAAGGCTCCGAGAGGGAGAGCAGGGTCGGACAAGGGTCCGATGTCACTTCCCCCCTTGAAGCTGAAGAGGGAGTCTCGGTGCCCAGACCCCTTGACAGAGTGGACTGTCGAGGAGGTCAAAGCGAATGTTGGAACTGTCAAGGCAAGGGTTGTCGGAACCGACGGTTCCATCACTACTACTTCCATGCACTCCAGCTCCGAACTGGAAGCAGTCAGAGGAGGAACAGAGACAGGGACTGGTTCGAACAAAGGTGCCAATTCCTTCTGGGCTGGGCCCAACAACAATTGAGCAAATACCCATGTCTTGAGCAGCCTCTTCACCACTCTCTCCACATCATCATCTGATAAACTCCTGGATGATCGAGAGGAGTGGCCCGAGGACTGGTGACCATCTGCCACTGACTGCAAAAGTGGAGATTGAGGCACAGATCTCACCGGGTCCAAAGAAGGAGAGGAGAAAAGGACTCTTCAGAGCCAACAATCCGTTCTTAAGGGTCAGAAGATTTTGACTTAGACTTTGTAAGGTGAAGCTAACGAAGATGCTGGTTTGTCATCAGATTTTTTAGAAGGCTGAGTATCTGATGCAACCTCAAGCTGAGGTTTTAATAACCCTCTCAATATCAGTTTGTTGCACCTCTCCTGCAAAACCTGTGCACTAAAGGCATGGCAAACAGAGCATGAGTCCTACAGGTGGACCACACCTAAACAATAAACACAACTCATGTGCCCATAGGTAAGGGACATTTTTTGGCAACATGAGTTGCATTTCTTAAATCCTGACTGCTTTGTAGGTTATTTAGACATCATAAACTACAAAAAGGGGAAAACAACAATAAAGTGTTTTTTTTTTTTTTTTTAAGAAAGAAAGGAGGGAAAGAAAAGGAGGGGGTAGCCTCTAAGTTAAACAGCTACAGCTTCCAAAGGCAGAAAGCCTCTAAAAAACAGCTTTTCCCTAAGAAGCAAGAGGGATAAAGGGACAAGACAACAACCCTCAAGAAAAAAACGGGTCACCGACAACACACCAAAAAAAGGCCTGAGAGAAAACAATGGCCTAACAGCAGCAAACAACAACTGTAACGAGGATAGGGATGATAAAGAATAGAAAACTCTAAACTCTATGGAAATTAGTCTAAACAAATAACAATTTTGATAGGAAAATACACTACTTAGTCGGAGCCAGCAGAAGACAATCTTGACGCTGCAAGCGGCAAATGAGATCTGGGTAGCTACTGATATGCATGCTGGGATAAGGGGTTAGCCTCGAGCCAGTAAGAACTCTTCAAGCTTTAGAAGTGGCTGAGTCTGAGCCGAATGCAACCAGAAAGAAGGAAGGCGAGATGGACAACATAACATCTGAAGTTATACTACTGAAGGGTTTATCCCCTTTCCCTACTGTTGTATGACCTTAGAGTCGGTATATATAATTATCAAGGGCTTGCTCCCCTTCAAAAACATTGGCTTTAAATGTGGTTAGATTTTTTTCAGTGGTTTGTGTTTAGATGTCTTTCAGTTTAGATTCTTTGCAGTGTAGATATTTTGCTATAATATCTTAGAACAGAAATGCAGTCAACCCAGATATTGAAATAAAGTATGTAGTGAAAGTCAGTGGTGGAATGCAGAATTCCAGGAAGTTATCAAAAGAAAGAAAGAATGTAGGCAGAAGTGGGAGACAGTAAAGACAGACCAGGCTGGGAAGAAATACTGGCTGGCTAACAGAGAGGCTAAGAAAGCAGCTGCAATAACAAACAGCAAAGCATCAGAGAACCTCTATCATCTTATGGAAGGTGACTCAGCAGGTGACACAAATGACTTCTATCAAGTTACAAGGCAGGAGCAGAAAGATAAAGAAGATAGTTGGCATACATTATTCATAAGAGATCTGCTCACCAATCCAGAGGACATAAAGGGCAGACGTAAGGAGTACTTTAAGCAGATTCTGAATGAAAAAAAAAATGCAGAAGCTGTACTGCCATGTGCACAGCGTTTATTGAAAGAGGAAGGATGACTCATCCTAAATGAGGAATGAAATGCACTAAAGAAAAGGAAGTCAGGGAAAGTGATAGGCTCAGATGGGGTCAGAGCAGATATGATCAAGATGTTGAGTGCCTTAGGGGAGAAATGGATCCTGAAGATACCTATCATGGCATGTCTATACAGAGAGAGGCATATCCCAGATGGATGGCAAATGCAAAACTGAAGGCACTTGGGATGAAACTGAGTACAGACAAGGCAGTGAGCATGACAGGCAAATGAATGGAAGCCAGAAGAATACTAAACTTGAGACAGAAGGAAAATAGTTGGATAAGTAAAGAGCTTCAGGTATTTGTGAGGTGTGGTTGAGAAGGACAGTCTTAATAAAGAAATCAAAGTCAGAATTTGAGGTGCTGCAGCCAACAGGACAAAATTGTCAGGATTAGTTTGTGACAAAGGCCAAAGAAGCTGAAAAAATACAAAACAGTGGTATGACCAGTGCTCATATTTGGCACAGAAACTTGGATAGTGAAGGCAGAGCAGAGGAGGAAGCTTAAGGTGGTGGACATGGAGTGCCTGAGGTGGGCAATAAGATGCACAGTGTGGGGCAGGTGAAATAATGAGGGCAATGGAGAAAATACAAAGTAGCTCTGGTTGCAGAAATAATCAAAAAAAGACAGACTGTGGTGTTTCAGCTCCATGTGCAGATAAGCAGAAGTGTGGCTAGTGTTTTCAGCTTGGTTAAATTTCTCCAAGCCTTTTGGATTTCTAATACCATGATGGGGAATGGACCCCATTCCTAAGTTAAAGTATGATTAGAATTCATAAAATTAGCATTGTTTCAATCTTTGATGTTAGCCAAAAGTGCTCTTTGCAGCACCGGACTGTGTCCAGAAATGACTCCTTCTACAATTCATATTGATTAATATGTATTGGTAGCATATCTAAATACGACTAAATTATTTTTATGACTCATTGCTCCTCCTACTATTGGAACTGTCTTGGTATCCTTCTTCCACATTGCCCTCATTTCACCTGTAAGTCTTGGTATTTTATGACTTTGTGTATCTCTGTACGAAAGACACTCTAATCACTGGGTGTAGCAATTTCAATGATTAGTGCTATTTTTGTCTTCTTTTCATGGACTAATATATCTGGTTTTCTCACATTTATTTTTTTGATGTTGAACAGTTGGTAATAAGTGATCCCATCGGATATAAACTTCATCATTCTCTATAATGCTTTGTGGCTCATCTTTCCAATGTTTCTCTGCTACTTCAATAGTGTAATGTTTGCACAATCCACTATGCAACAGTCTTGCCAAATTATTATGCCCTTCAGTTTGCAAAGCACAGTGGTGCAGTGGTAGCATTGTCGCCTCACAGCAAGAGGTTCTCCGGTTCAATTCCCAGCTAAAGTGCTTTCTGTGCGGAGTCTGCATGTCCTCCCTGTGTTCATGTGGGTTTCCTCTGGTTTATCCCACATTATAAAGAAATGCGACTGGAGCATTTCTTCCTAGGCCTCTGCTGAAAATTGGCTTTGTTCCAAGTTGGACTTTCCTGTTAAATAAATAAAAAATACAGGCCCTCTGCCATCAATGTATCATACCTAGCAACAATGTGCATGACTGTTTCCAGTTCTGTTTTACAGAACCTGCATTTGTCTGTCTCTCCCACATGTTCAATGGACTTTGTAAACCAGTGTGTACACAGTCCACTATCCTGGACCAGCAATAATGACCTTTTATGGTTTGGTTAAAATTCACCTCTCTTCAGCCATTCTTGTATCAGATTCTGATCAACATGATTGTTCTAGGAGTATTCTGTACTTGCAACTATATTTATTCCTTTTCCACATCTATTACCTTCTCATCTGATCCTTCTCCTTATATTCTTTCTTTTTTTTTGTGGCACATTCAGTTGCTGGCTGATTATTTCTACTTCTGGTTTTCTGGTTTGATATCCATCTCCACTTGACACCATTAGGCTTCTGCTAAACAAAGCAGGGATGTCATCTTAGACTTGTTCTCCTCATGTTTTAAAACTTTCATTATGTTTGGATCTGGTAAGGTCAACAGATCTGTATGTAGTCCTACAACTACAGATCCATTCATGTAATCAGTTTTGAGGAGGACCATACCTCCTTCAGAACTTGGAATAGATAATCCTGGTATATGCTGATTTTTATATATCATTTGATAAGCATTGTGATGACCCACTACTGGACCAGAAATCAAGGAGCCTCAATCCTCACCACTGGCACAAGTAAGGGACATACACTGACGGGATAACAGGTACACACACAGTATTTCCAGATGCAGCTCTCTGCATCAAGTGCAATTTCCCTTAAGAGTAAACAGAGACCACAGTCAGTCCAGGGATGGTTTCTCCCTCTTTCTCCAATTCCCAATAAGACACGCCACTGGTACAGCTATAGAGTTGAGATCTCAGCTGAGTGGCCAAGCCAAGACCTCCAGCACCCCCTCTGTTCAACCAGTGCTTCATGTCCCTGCCCAAATAGCTGACACACACACAGTCTTTGAGGTCTTATTTACACACATTCACATACCTGGGAAAGGCTGGCAGAGGTTTACTAGTTATTCCCCCTTTTGCCCAGACTATAAGGTAGTTATCACTGACACCAGCCAGCTCCTTATCAGCTACTTTAAGGCACTTAACAAAGAGTGTCTAATCTTACTGTGTAATATTAATATTAATATTAATACAAATGGTAGTTTGACCAAGAGCAAGGCTATTAGGAGTGGCCCACACAGTGTCACCAAATAAATTTGCAAATACTCTCAAAACTTAAATATCTCTAGACAGATCAGACAGAATGAAATGTTTAAATATATTTAATAATAAATAATAAAAGAACAAGAAAATACTCAGTATATAACCACAGTGACATCAGAGTTCAAAATCACAGGAAATATTTAAAACAACATTGCAAGACAGCCTCAAATAAATAAAGAAAAATATCTAAACTAAACTTTGCTATATTCCTGACTATATCTAAGACAGTTACTATACCTGAGAAACGTATATACAGAGCAAGGCAGATGTGTTGAATGGTTCTTGTCACATCCAAGACAGAGTACAGGATGCTCTGTCTCACTAAGAGACTTCTCAAATTAATATCTCAAATATTACTGCTGGGATAGCTTGCAGAATGACATCATTTCTTGTTATCTGATGCTATCACAGGTGAAACCCCCACTGCTGGAAGCTTGGCAGCATTTAGCATCAACATGTGAAAATACATAGACCTCAGATCTTTGGCAGATGCTGGAAGTTGTAAAACAATTGCATTCCTTCATACTTTCAGAGGTGGTAATTAGTTCACTCTGAAGACAATACAGAAAGCTTCTCAGCACAGACTCTATGTCTCTTGTTGCACTGAAAACTGAAAGATACCATCTTTTATTGCATAGCCAGAAAGTAATTTAATTTCAGCTGTTTTTCTGAAGTTAACCTCCTGTGTTCCAGTTTCCACTGTTAAATATATACATTTAAACAGTTACAACAGTGCATGTAGATTTCTGTTCTCTTCCAGCAGGCCCACTGTGGTTATATTTTAAGCACAAGCACTTTATAAAATACCTTTTTAACAAACATGTCAGTACAAACCTAGTTTGATATACACATGACATGCAGTTCTAATACAGTTGTAATACAAGCATCTTATATATGCCATACTGATATTCACAAATGACATATAATTATTTACAAAATTCCAGTTAGCTGGGCTGGCAGTATCTCACTTCATTACAGGTATGAAGCATTTTTCTTGTTTTCCTGTCCAACTGATCCAATATCCTTTGGGATCAGTCAATCACCCCAAAACTATAGGTTAGAACAGGAAGAGCAAATTGGTTTATAACTTGGACTTTGTTCCTAGAAGTCAGGGCAGTTTTCAGTATTAATTTTAGTCTTCTAAAATATTCCTTACTGAGTTTTGTTCTCATTTGTGCATGTTTTGTTGTTGATCCTTCATCAATTCCCAAATATTTAAACACTCTGTCTTGCTCAAGTTCTTTTATATCACATTCCTTTCCTAGGCTGATGTTTCTTGGTGCTGCAGCGTTTCTGCTTTAAAGGTAGCTTTCGCACATTTATCAAGACCGAATGACATTCTAAGAACCTCTGAAAAAGTTTTGACCACTTGCAGTTATGCTTTCAGCTTCTCATCTGATGAACTATACAGTTTTAAATCATCTACAAAAAAAGATGAAAAGTATTTACACTTTGTTTTCTAGGAACCAACTTGTAACTATGACCTAATCTGTTAAGTAGAAAGCTTAATGGGTTAAGGGTAAGACAAAAGTGCAGCAGTGACAAAGAATCACCAGGGAATATCCCTCTTTGAATATTTATCCCTGGGATAATAATTTGTCCTTTATCATAGCTTAGCTGCAAAGCAGTTTGCCACTCTTTCATACTCATTATAATGTAATTGATCAATGCAGGGTGTATCTTATACAGCTGTAAGCACTCTTTTATCCATGAATGTGGGATACTCTCAAATGCTTATTTGTCATCTATGCAATACTTAGATTCTCCCCCTTTTCACAATTCTCCATAATGACTGTATTGAACAACAAAAGATCCTTTGTTCCATATGAAATTCTTTTGTTACCCTTTTGTTCTATTGCCACGACTGAGTTTTCTTTTAAATAACTATAAACTCTGTCGGCATAAATTCCAGTATATAGGTTATGCATTACCAGAAGGCAAGATGTCCTTCCTTATCACTGTTGCAGTATTCATAACAGAAGGGATCTCCTGCCAAGGATAGCCCAATGTCCAGCCAGTATACCAAAGCCTTTAATACTTATAGACATCGTATATCACACATATGGTCCCCATGCAAGCAGTAGGGCATAAAGGTGGCATACGAGTACACACACTCAGAACTTCTTTGCTGCTAGTCTGAACACCATCACTGAACATCAGTGTGAACGCCTTTCTGTTGTGCTGGTTGCCATGTTTCAGATAAGTGCTTCATTAGGGTTTCTCATTATGTTTCTTTTTCATTTAGTGTAAATCAGTTTCATGTCATCCAGAAAGGGAAAACGTCAGTGTGGTAGGCAGACTCCGCATAAAGAATATCATGACCATTGTCTCTTCTGTTTAGGTGCTGCCCATGACCATACACATTGTTCTATCTGCCAAGCATTTGCCTCCAAGACCCTGTATAGTCATGTCTCCTCCTAATCTGCTTAGCTTGAAAACCAGTGTCTTAAGATATTGGCTCAAGGAGCTATGGCGGACTCTTCCCATCCCATGGGTCAGCTGTCGGCCAAGAAAAAGGACACAAAACTTAAGTCTGATATGGTTGTTCTCCAACTTCCCCTGGATGTCTCTCTTGAGGCTAGTAAAAGCCTGGAGGATCATCCAGTAGTTGCATCAGATTTCTCTGCTATGACCTCATCAGAGGCCAGCATAAATCCAACTTCTTGCACAACCTTGGAGGCTTTACAAATGTCTGCTCCAGAGGTTGGGGGGACCTCTTCTGATCATATCTGAGGGACTGAGGGGGATTCCAAAGATCATACTGAGGGAGGAGATCCCTACCATGCATACTGAGTGTTTCCAAGGGTCTGACCCTCTCAGGGTGTTTCGTGGAGATGTCCTACAGAAAAAGAAACAGAAAACCAAGCATAATTTACCTGTAGTTAAGGATCCCGAACGTGAAAGTCAAGACTTTATTCAGGGGTTGTTTAATGCTTTAATGGCTTCAAAGCCTCCTCAAGGGGTGTCTGTGCCTATCCCTCTCTGGTCTTCCACTCCTCTTAAAAGACCTAGGAAACAGGATTCCTCTGATGAAGAGCAGAACTCTGGGAAGAGTCTTCAGCTAACTCTTCTCAAATCCTTTCCCCCTTGGATTATGGTTCAGAGGAAGAGATTCTACTAGTCCAGATTCCACTTTGGAGGTTTTGGTTCAATCTGTTCTAAGACTGTAAACCTTTCTAAGCCAGAGGAATCGGGACTCTAGAACAGGATACAGAAAATTGCCGCTTCAGAATAGAGACAAAAAGATCTACCTGAGGAATACCCCATCAAAGGCCAATGTCCATGAACACATCTCTGTAAAGCATCCATTCATGAGCTTGTGTGCTGGACCTGCTCAGAGAGTCTGCCACTAGATTGTGCTCCAAGGGAATGTAAACAGCCTGAAAAGTCACTTGATACTGGACAGCTAGATCCCAGATGACAGCTAGATCCCAGACCTGAAGAGCTAGTCTGCTAAGAAGGTAGGACCTTGTACCTCCTTGCTTTTTGACATACCACATCAATATGTTATTGTCTGTGAAAACTTTAAGGGGTTCAGGATGAAAAAGAGAATAGAAAGCTTGAAGATCTAGAAGTAGAGCCCTCATCTCCTTTATTTTAATGTGTTCTGACCTCTGATGAAGAGGCCAGAGACTCAGAACCTTGAGAGAACTGAAGGAGGCCCCCACCCCTGTATAAGGTGTCTATCAAGAGCTCTTGTGGTGGGGCTGGAGTCTGGAAAGTAAACCCCAGGATGAGAGAAAGTTGATGAATCTACCACTGAAGTTCAGACTTGAGACAAGGGAGAAAAGAAGGGGACCAGGAAGTTCAGATGGTGGCAACGTTGGAACCACACTGACCTGAGGTACCACAGTAGCTTTCTCATGTGGAGCCTAGCCAGAGGGATCATGAGAATGGTGGATGCCATGAACCCAAGGACTCTGAGAAAGTCCCTGGCCATGACTGAAGCCAGAAGAAGAAGAGTCTGGAAAAAGGCAATGAGACAGGGCCTTTCAGGCAGGCAGAGATGCCAGCATGTGGATGGTCAGGATCCTGAAACCAAAGAAAACATGATCCTAAGAAAGGGTTAGATGTGATTTCTGAAAGTTTATGGTGAACTCCAGACTCTGCAACAGGGAAAAAGTAAACTGAAGATCCTGAAGCAGAGCATCGGGGGAGGAATCTCAAATGAGTAGATCATCCATATAAGGAAAGATCTGAACCTCTGTTATCCAGCAAAAGGCAATGACAGGTGCAAGGCATTTTGTGAATACCCTTGGTGCAGTAGAGAGACCAAAGGGCAAAGCAGAGAAATGAAAATGCAAGGAGGAAACAGAGAAAATAAAAATTTCCTGAAATGGATATGGATGAGGATATGAAGGTAAGCATCTTTGAAATCCATAGAGACCAGAAAGGCATGGGGAAGATGAAGGAGAAACAAAGCCTGAAGAGACAATATCTGAAAGGATGGAATCTTGAGAAAGGTGTTGATCTGGGAAAGGTTCAGAATTGGTCTCCAAGTGCCCTCCTTTCTCAGAGCCAACATTCTGGAAAAAAACTCCCTACCTGGGCAGGGGGCACAACTTGAATGGTGCCCTGGATCAAAAGACAATGGAGCACCTCAGGGAAAAGAGGAAGTTGTTCCCAAGGAGGCTGAAGGATGCCCAAAAAAGGAGGAAAGAAATTCCAAACCATGAAATATCCCTGGCAGATAATGGACAGAACCCATGAGTCTGTTGTGATCCTTAACCAATTTGGAAGAGACCGGGAAAAACAAAGGGATAAGGAAACCTGAAAAAGGGAAAGTGGAAGCAAACTGTCAAATGTAACCCAGCCTATCCTGTAAAGTAAAAATGCCATCAAACTGAAAAATAAACACAAATAAGAGGCCAAGCCACTCAGGTCGGCCCACACATTCAAAAAGCTTTAATCCGGTAAGTTTAAAACATTCCATAAGCTTTAATTCAGTAAGTTTAAAAATGTTCCATAAGAGCTTTCATTCTATCAGGGTAGAACTTCTTCAGATAAAATCCCTACACAAAGGTTTCATTTAAATATTCATCTAACTAAAATCACATGATAAAATTCAATTAATCATTAAAGACACAGTTTCCGTTTCCAATGGGGATATGTAAAAAAATTAGCAAGGCAAAAACCAATGGATACATGCTAAAAAAACAGGTATTACAAATCCCCTTTTTGTTATTTTAACCATAAATCATTTCTATAATACTTTAATTTTAAAATTAATCATCTTTCTAATGATTTCAATTTTATATCAGGGGCAATGGAAACATGCTCATTCAGTGCTGACCATTTATAGGAGTTCCAATATAACTTCCAAAACAGTTCTCTTGTTTTTCAAGTGAAGCTGCCACAGGCCCCCTCTAGGTTTTTGGTCAGTCTGTTCTAAGACTGTAAACTTAAAGGTATGATATGGAAAAATAATTTATATATTTAAAAGGGCATTATTTCCATATTCACTTTGGAAAGCAGGATGGTAAAAAGGAATGAAGAAGAACTGGGACATCCTGTGTGAGCATGGAAACATTCTTGTAAAAATTGGGAAATAACCTGTTTTTGTATATAAGAGAGGTTTAACCTTAAACATTTTTGAAGGTGGGATGGGGAAATATAGAATTAACCCTTCCACGAATTGGTGTTCAAGATAAGTATTACACATATGTATAAACTGGTCAATATTTTAAAATTTGTGGGAAAATTTCAGGTTCTGTAATAAATTTGACTGCAATCATGCAGGATTAATCTATGTAGCCTTATGCCAAGATTGCACAAGTTTTTTACATAGGCAAAACAGAGAGGAAACTTGGTGAACAGATATACGAACACTTCTACTTACATCCGAGTGACGCCTCCAGGTGCATCTGCAGTTACCTCCTACTGCTCCTCTAGGCATCAAATATTACTTGTTCATACTTGCATTAATAATTCCCAAACCATGCTTCATGTAAGGTATCAGAATATTTTATCGTGAAGCATACATGATGGCCAACACAATTATATTGATATTTGACCTCTGTCAATGAGTATTTGTTATAATTGTAAGGTGATAACTTCATTTTTAAAGGCTCAGGCCACACCCACTAGGAGTTAAAGGTACACACTCAAAAGAGTTGTACCGGAGGGAATGACTGCAACAGTGAAGAGAAGGACGTCTACTGTTATGGTAAGATTTTACACAACTGTACATTACTGGTTTATAGTTTTTAGGTTATCTTGCAGGTTCACTCTTAAAAAAGAGTAGAGTTTTTCCTGTTGTTAACCAGGTTGGTGTCTGTTCAGGATGCACATATAATTAATTCTTACTCATGGCTAAATCTTTGTGTAAAGAAGTTAATACTTTTAGCCAGAAGTTAGGTACTGAATCTGAGCCTGGGGATTTCCATTTAAGAGCTTTTCTTAATTTTGATTCAATTTTTCTATCCATTACTTCGTCCCATTTCATAGCCTATACATTTGAACTTCTTACTATTTCTTTTACTTTTATCCATTTAGCATCTTTGTTATGTTCCACAGGACCTTCACAGATATTTCTCCAAAATGTGTCTATTTCTTCTTTTTTTTTGGTGGTGTTTGTATTCATTTCACTTTGTTTCCCAGTTCTTTATAAAACTTTTTTGGTCATCAAATAATTGCTTATTTTGTACTTTTCCTTTATATTTGCATATCTTCTATGTTTTTCTGTCTGTGCAGGTATCTTTAGTTATTTATTTGCAATAGTGTACAGTAGATCTTGATCGGTTCTGATAGTGTGCATTACTTATTTTTGTTGATCTGTTCCCTCTTCCGTCCTCTTCTAACAGTGGCACTTGTCTTAATTGCTGCACATGTTTTTCTGTTCGATGCTTCCATGATGGCATTTGATTTCGTCTCTTCCTTTCCCTTATTGCTCTGTGTTTTTGTGGTAAGATTTTAACTGGTATCAATTTAGCTGCACAGTAATATATCCTATTTACTTCTTTTATATTACATGACTTTATGATAATAGTCTTAATTAATGTGTTTGTTTGTTTTTTCAGACTTCTAACAGTTTGGGTCTTACTGACTTTTTGTAATCTATTTCTTTCATCAATCTTAATATGTCTATCCATCTCTATTGAATCAAGCAGCTCTTCCCTTAGCCAATTTTTTTCTAAGCTGAGGGCACATTGTTTGTTCGCTGTTTCCTCCAGGCATTCTACTGAAAGTTCCAGAACATCTCCCTGTGACACATTCTATTCAGCTGCATCCTGGATCATTTGTTGCTTTTTCATATGGGACCTCACTAACCTATCACTCCACAGCATAGACTGCATCAGCTTTACCACTATTTCCTGTTCCTTCCTTTGCTGTGCAACACTAACTAAACTTTGTACTGGTTTGCTGCTGAAGGCTTCACAGTATCTTCACGTGGTAAGTGATCAGATGCTTCATGTTCCACCTTTTGCTCCTTAAAATGTTCAATGTCTGGATGCTTTTGGTTGTATTTCTCTTCAAATATCATTGGTGCTGCTTTTTTGTATTGATTAGTTTTGCTTTCTCCTTTGCATAAGTATTGCACCATATTAAATTTCTTTTTCTTTTCCATGTACATATTCCTTCTTCAGATGTCTTCCACCCCACCTGTTGCTCCTTACTTTGGGAACTCGTTCCATCATGGTGTAACATAACGTTGTTAAACTTTCTACACTAAATCCTTCACTTCACAGGTACTCCATAACTTCAGCTTCTATTTTACTAATCTGGTCTACATCACCACTTTGTGATCTTATTTTTTTGTATTTTGAAAATTTCCATATCTGGGTGCCTTTGCCTGTATTTCTCTTCAAATATATTTGGAGCTGCTTTATTGTAGTGATTAGTTTTGCTTTCTTTCCCATGTCTATGTTTCTTTTTTTATACTTTTTTGTTCTTTATATTTTCACACTTCCTCTGTAGCTTCTTTTTCCAAATGGTTCACAGTTTATTTGGTCTATATAATGTTTTTTGTGGAGCTGTTCTATTAATAAATACACATTTGCATTTGAAGCTTTTGACACTTTTTCTTGCGTATTTTTCTTTCCTCTAATTTCTCTCTTAATCTTTTTGAATATCTTCTATCTGGAAATTATGGGTTTCTTGCATAATAGTAATTATACATAATTTCTCCCTTATCCACAATAGTCCACTCTATCATCTTTATGGCTGTTTTTTTTTTTTGGCCTGTCAGTTTTTGTGGTTTTCTGTGGATTACTCCTTCCTCGTAGTATTATCAGCAGTGGAATATAGAAGATGGGAGGGCAAATATTTTTCATTAGTGTGGTAGTTGCTCTTGTGTGCAGTTATACAACCATGGAGCCAGTATATTTAGTTACAGGGGTGTTGGGACAAGCCCTCCACACTTTTTCTTTTAAGTGGCTGTGTTTATTATACTTGTTTAGATGTTTTTGATGAAGCAGATTTCAAAGTTCAGGCTTCTGACTTTGCATTATTGATCCATGTACCACATTTACAGCTTATCTGCTGTTTAACATTGAGACATACAAGCTTGTATGTTGACCTTATCAACCTTTACTTGAATTTGTGGTAGATTTGCTTGAGGAACTCAATGGGAATGGGGAAAGTGACAAGTATTTCTGATTGCCTTTTTTGGAGGGAAGGCAGCAGGGATGTGTTGGGTGTATATGATGCCGCAGCCCTTGTGGAGATTGGGGACAGCATATGGAGTACTGGCAAGCTTATGGAGTGGGCAGAGCCACTGAAAATCATGTCATTTCATCCATGAAGGTGGGGACAGCTTCCTCTGTATACATATACACACTCACCAGAAGTATTAACTAGCATGTGGAAACAATCTTATGTCATATAATATACTTGTACATATAAGTATAGACACAATCAAGATGATGAATGAAAGGTTTTAAATGTGACGTGTTCAGTAACTACCATTACTGAACTGTCCTGAAAAGTCATATGGCACACACAACTATATCTTGCCACCGCCTAGTTAAAGACACAGCTACAGTGCCATAATAAGTATATTTCCTTCTGATTTTATAAGACTGCTGCAGTTAATGTGTAAAATTTACATTTAAATAGTTTAATTACATATAAGTGTACAACATGCTCTACTGCTACAGAAAGATGAAACTATAACTCCCATCCAAGTGACCTCCATTTTAGAGGCTCAGACCTTACAGAAGACAAAGAATGGCTAGAATTCTGCAGTGCCTGCTTGTCTTTTTCACAGCAGAGGGTATGAGGAGTTGTTAGGGTAGGTGTTCACCTAGGTCATGAGCATCAGTGATACAGAAGCTGTGACAAAGGCAGTTGCTGCATTCTGAAGTGGGTGAGTAAATGACTAGCACATCATCAGATAAGTGTTGATAACTCTCTCTTGTGGTTGTATTACATGCTCACATCCTGACATAACTTAAGGGTTTTTAGGGCTTACGTGAAAACCCTCAATTTACTGCAGTATGATGACCCCAATATCTCTACTCCCCCAGTTGTGTGGGCATTCATAGCCACAAAATCCAAGAGGCCTTCCCATCTGGAGGGCACCAAGAGAAGGGACATGTTTGTGGTGTACATCACTTTATGAGGAAGCTGGAGAGAGGGAAGTATACTTACAATAAATGACACATATAGTGTTTGTTTTATGAACAGTTTCCTAAACATAGAGTACTAGTTTGAAGTAGGTTCTTCACTGATTATGATATTGTTCAGAGTACCAGCTTCTTTAGGATTTACACAAACGTTAGGATAATTTTGGAAAAATTTGTTCTTGCTTTCCATTTCTTGTTTTGAAATATCAGCTGTACTTTGGGGAAACATTTCCACACTGAGAAGGTGGTAGTGCTTTTTCTAGCTCAGAGCTTTGAAGTAGCACTTGAATTTGCATACTTCAGTAGTTAACCAGTTTCTTTAAATGTTTTTCATTTCTTTTGTATCGCTGCATATCTAGCTTTTGCATAGAGAAAGCTCACTGTTCTACTTAACAGATCACTGTGACAGGTCATTAACTTTTCTGTACAATCATTCAAACTACATATTTATCCTGCCTGTTCCACTTTTTGATGTTCTGGACAGATTTTTGATTTGTCTTAGTAAAACATTTCTGGCTACACAGCTTTTCTGTGAATAACTTGGCAGCTTCTCTTTTGATTTTCATGAGGTAATAAAGAATAAGACGTAGGTAGTTTAGCTTTGAGATATGTTCCTTTCAGCAATATTGGAGAAAGTCCTGCAGACTTCAAATGTGTATTTATATACCTCATAATGAAAGATGGATGGCAATCAAGGGTTTTCAGAGCTGTCCGGCTTCATGTTCCACATTCTTTATAGTCTGCACTGAACATTTTAATTGTTTATTGCTTTCTTGATGTCTGGGAATTGAGGCATTACTCTTAAATTCTCATTACTTCACAAAAGTAAAGATATCTGGAATCAGATGTGTAATGAATCCAGAGAAGGCTTAAATATGTCTAAGGCACTAATATTCAAAATATATAGAACCTTAATGGGAACTAGGTTACAGGTCACCAATAAATACACAAAAGAAATTTAGGTCTAACCTTGTCATTAGATTCCTTCCATAATATTCTGTCAATCTCTAGATACCCTAGCAAATTTTGCACTTTTTGTGATTTTGCTTGACAGTGTTTTTTTAAATATTTTTACACTCCCTCAAAGCTTAGTATTTTGATTCCCACCTCCTCTTTGACCTGTTGAAGATGCAACTTGGGTGCCTTTGTACATGAAAACACATTTTCTTGCAATGTTCAGAGTTAGATGCACTGAAGAGGGATGCACAAAATGTGTGTGACAAACTGTGGCTAGGATCCCTCCAACTATCTCCCTTTCTAGTCTGTGTAAGTTATGACCCTTCACTGCGTCTCCCAAGAACAGACTATCATTTATTAAGTTTAATTCTGAGCTGATCACTAGGTCTTGATTTGGAGGAAGGTACAATTCTTTGGTTTCAGACTTCAAATTCTTATTGAATGAACTTAAGGACTTAGAAACTTGTATAAATATGTCCAGGTCAGAATAAGCGTGATTAATAAATGGTGTTCATGGGCTGATGTAATATAACACCTATTTATGATTCCCTTATGTATAGTTGAGCTTACTTAACATTGAAACAGATCCAACCATACACAAGATCAGTATAAAAAAAATTGAACATTTGAATGATCAAAAAAGGAAAATAGATTCCTTTCCCGTTTGTTAGACTATCCTCCCATAACACTAGCCTCCAATTTGTCTGAATAGTGGCAGTGTTATGGGAAGAGTTTTCTTTGTAGGAGGGGTGGGTTGGGGTAGGGGTGGGAGCAGGCCACCCCCCCGCATAGCCCCACACCACGCCTTGCAGGAAGGCCCTTCCCTTGACACTGTCACTACACAAGATGAACTAATGCACACAAACATGCACCAACACACACTACAAACATTACATCTAATTGCAATCCTAAGTCAAAAATGCACACACAGACATACAAATACACCCTAACCCTAACACCCAAACACACACTGACATACAAACACACCCTAACCTTAACACCCAAACACACAAACTGACATAAAACAGACCCTAACCCTACACACAAACACACACACTAACATACAAACACACCCTAACCCTAACACCCAAACACACACATTAACATATAAACACACCGTAACCCTAACACCCAAACACCCACACGCGCGCACAAACACACACATACACACACACACACACACACACACACACACACACACACACACACACACACACACACTCTAACCCCTGCCCAGCTCACCTGTTTCAGAGAAATAGCACTTCAAGGTATTGGACATTCAAAAATCTCAGCCACTCCTACCATTTGTCGACAAAAGTAACATTAAACAAAATGCAGGGAAAGCCTATTCATATATATAGCTTTTCTTTTTAACTCTAATTTAAGTAAATGTGATAACCTTTCACTTTAAGATCTGTATCTCTTTTTATTGTGTACTACAAATGTTTTGGTTTAAACAAGATTTTACTGCTTCATGCTCTTTAAGTTTATTGTTCACTTTCGTTATTCTTCATTTTTTGTTTGTTGCATTTTTTTCAGTAATGTTTTTAAAAAGTAGGCATTTCTCTTATAAATTGTGGAGCTGATATTACTTCACTTGGTGTGCCACATCTAGCCAAGGTAGTTATCATGACTGTAACACTTACACCAGTATTATGGCACAATTTAACTTTTCTTAACTGATGAAGCAAACTTGTCCTGGAACTTTTTAGCTAAGATGCAGGCAACAAAGGAAAAGGCAATCATAACATTAGTATAGAGCAATTGTTGTACTGATTTAGCAGCATAAACTCAGAACATGAAAGTACTATAAAATTGAATTATTTAAAGCAACTAGGAATCTAACTATGAAAACAGTGTAAAAATATAGTAAAGTATATGAAAGCAGCAAGTAGTTAGCATTTAGAAAACAGCACTTATGGAGCAGAATATATCAAGACTGAATATATCTTAACTACAAAAACTGAAGACTAACAACAAGCATAACTCTGTGCCAGTTAAACAGAATGATGTTCTGGAATTTATCCATGTGTGAATCACATTAGACAAGGTCCCATACCATATCCTAGGAAGCTATAGGTCACCCTCTATGTCCCTAAAATACCATTGCTCATTCCTAGACCTGCTGGAGACACTCACCATTAAACCAAATACACTATTCATGGGAGACTTTACCTACCCCTCTGTAGACTGAGAAACATACACTGACTCATACTTGCAGGCGCAATGATTCCTGAACTTTATTAACACAAATACTCTTGACCAGATAGTGCACACACCCACCAGTGGTTCAAACACACTGGACCTGATACTTGACAATATGGGAGAGTGCTGCACCCTCCAGTGTCACATTGAAAAAGCTGTCCCCTTTGAAATAACAATCATCTTGGTAACCCCAGCAAATGGTGTAACAATTAAGAACTATTCCAAAGCAAACTACATCCTATTAAGTGATATTTTGTCAAAATGAAATGCCCCTACCAACCCCAAGTTCAGAGCAACACCAGTGGGGTGCCTCAGGGCTTTGGGCTGGGGGCAAATCCTATTTGGCACCTACTTCTCAGAGGTAAAGGTTAAGTACTAACTTTATTGCCACAATATAATATGAGAGTTTAGTAGAGTTTTTTCTTTTTTCTTTCCTTTTAGAGTTTATGTTCACTACATCTGATGTCGACACTGTAGGAACTCTGCCACAAGACCCAACTCCCAAAAGTTTTCACTGAGAATTTTTATCACTGTACAATATAAACAAATTTAACATGAAGAACCTTGGTGTGTATGAACTCCAAATTGTCAAATACATGTCAACTATATGCTGGAAAGTGGCTGTAAAATCCACCCCACTCTTCAAAGGAATAGCCCTTGCACTATAAGTGCTACTTACTAAGCTGGCTACTGTTTTTTATCTTGACCAGTATATTACATTGTATATGCCATGGGATGATATGAGGTAGTGCCACCTGTGCCAGGGAGAGTAGGGCAATGCATGTGTAATATATGCCAGCATAGCTAAGCTGGTATTTTGTAAATAAGTTTATGTCATTTGACTATCACCTGATTTGTACAGATGCTTGTGTTAAAAATGTATTTGTAAAGTTGCTTGTGTTAAAAATGCATCAACAGTGGGTCCTACTGGACAGAAAAGAGATATATATGTATGTCACACAGTATTATTATAACTGATTAAATGTACATGTTTTAACTGAGAATTCTGGAAAGAAAGAGTTTAATCTCATTCCAGCTAATTTTGAAAAACAGGATGAAAATTAAATGGGTTGGTTTAGGCCATAAAGATTTTATCTTTCAGGTCTGACTGCAGCCAGAGCCAAAAATGTCTGGGAAAACCAGGACTAGGAATCTTACTCTATAGTCCTTCAGATGAACTAATTGCTACTATGGAAAGATAGAAGGTTTTGAAATTGTTTTATAACTTTCAGATGCTGTAACAAAACTTAGCAAAGCTCTAGGTGTATATTGTACCAGAGTCAGGTGACCAGAAGTGATGTCATTCTATAACCAGCACTGGAATGATTTTTTTTTAGATATTACACACAGTAAGAGGTTCTCTGGTTTGATCCTCAGCTGGGGTGCCTTCTGTGTAGAGTCTGCATGTCCTCCCTGTGGTCGTGTGGGTTTCTTCCGGGTGCTCTGGTTTCCTCCCACATCCCAAAGACATGATGTAGGTGGATTGGACTCTCTAAATTGGCCCTAGGCATGGGTGCATGCATGTGTGTGCCTTCTGTGGAAGGTTGTGCACTGGGCTGGCAACTCCACACTGTAAAACTCCACTGCCAATCATGAGCGGACAAGAGATCCGCTGTGGTGACCCCTAACCAGGAAAAGCCAAAAGAAGAAGAAGAAGAAGAAGAAGTGAGATATATGACAGAACTCTTACAACAACACTTTGTTTCTCGGAACCTGGCAGGAAAGATCTCTCACAAATATCTCACACAACCACACACCTCAGCTTGCCTTACTGTAGTAAGGAACTCAACACTCATCATCTTGCCTTGCTTTAGTAACTTAACTAGGGAACAGTAATTCTTTAGTCAGTCAGGAAAATATAATGAGATTAGTTAAATATTGCTTTTCCTGCATTTGTCTGAATCTATCCAACTGTGTTATTTTTTATATCTTCTGTGATTGAAACTCTGGGGTTTATTGTAACTAAATATTCAGTATTCTCATATTTTCTATTATTATTATTATTATTATTATTATTATTATTATTATTAAATATTGCTATACTTTTCATTGTGGCTGGTCTTTTAGAGAATACTTTACCATCTTAAGAGTACTTGTGTTTATTTTAGTGGCACTGTGGCCGATCCTGAAAGCCTTGCTGCATTGGTCAAACTCTTCCTTTTGTACTGGTATTAATTTTACTCAATATAATTGAGCACCCTTATAAGAGCCTTAGAGTAGCTGACTGTTGGCAGCATAATTACCTTATAGGCTGGGCAAAGGGGGCACAGCTGGTAAATCTGTGCCAACCTTTTAAAGATGTGTGTGTGTGTGTGTGTGTGTGTGTGTGTGTGTGTGTGTGTGTGTATGAAATATCCAAGTGTATCTGTCAGCTACTTGGAACAGGGACACAGAGTTCCAAAGTGGTCAGTGTGGAGTCTTTTTAGGGCCTGGAGACAGAGAGAGAGAGAGACAGAGACAGAGTCCAGCCCCAGGTCTGGAGTGTGCTCCTTGTGTGCTCTTAGGGGAAATTGTGCTTAGTCCAGAGATCTGCATCTAAAAATACTGTGTGTATCCATTTTTGTTCCTAATGGCTGTCCCTCACCTGTGTCAGTGGTGAGGATTTAGGCTCCTTGATTACTGGTCCAGAGTAGGGACCATTACATGCCACTTACATAGTCTGCCTAGCTTTATTTTTCTGCATTCAGGAAATGAAAGAAAACCTGTTCTACATCATGCCTCTTTGTTAATTGATTTGCACTAACTACAAACTGATTGTGATTTTAGTTCACAGCAACACCAGTGGGGTACCTCAGGGTTCGCTGCCAGGATCGCTCCTATTTCGTATCTCCTTCTCAGAGGTAAAGGTAAAGTATTAACTTTATTGCCACAATATAATATGACAGTTTAGTTGATTGTTTTCTCTTTTCTTTCCTTTCAGAGGCTGTGGTCACTAAATCTAATCCTGATACTGAAGGAGCTCTGCCACAAGACCCAACTCCTAAAACTTTTCACTGAGAATGTCTTTCCCATTGACCAGTTGCTTACACTGTATATGCCAGTTACGTAGTCTCCCTAGCTGCCAAGTTTTTGTATTCAGAAAGTGAAAGAAAATCTGCTCTACTTTGTGCCTCTCTGCTAGTTGTTTTGTACTGGCTATAAACTGATTACTCTCTGTTATAATTTGTCTGACCTGCGAGTGGGAGGGGTCACTGTAGTAGAATTAAATTAAAGTTTCAGCGGTAATCCTAACTGTGGTTATCTATGAACAGTACTGTTTCTATATGAAGGCCTGCAATGATGATGAACGAAACTCTCAGGATGATGACATAAGAATTCTGGCCAAAGCTAAATATAATGGGGGAACAAAGGCACAAGACCTGGGATAAGTTTTAAACATAGCTTTTATTGGCTTAGAATGTTGCTAGAGTAACAGGTTTTGTACTAGCTTGCATTGTATAAAACATATGACAAATGCCTGTCATGAGTTAGTGGCCTCAGTCCTCTGTGATTTGTGAGGAAAACACAAATTTTATGAAAAAGTTACCAAAAACACTGAGATTCTGGACAGTTGAGAGGATTATTATTGCTGGTCATTTTGGTGAGGTTACGTTTTTCACTGTTTTGAGGAAGCTCACAGAAGGAATTCCAGCAATTCAGAGTCACTGTAGAAAGCAATCATAAAACTTATGTACAACTAAGTATAAAAACTGAGATAGATTTGTTACAAAGTAAGCAAACATACACTCAAATTGGAGTACATAAATCTTAATAACTAATAAATCTAAATCTCAGTAAGTTAAACCTGTACTATACCCAAACATTTAATTTATATACAGATTATAGGTTTACTAAAAGAGTGGTTACTGTATCATTTTTTAAATAATTTATAAAGAAAAGAACAAATATTAGAAACATAATAACAACAATGGAAAAAAAAAACATTGTTGTATCTGAATGATTTTTCAGATCCTGGACAAAAAGAAAGTAAATGTCTGTGTGTGTATTGCATTATGAGAGCAAAACTCCAGACAGAATTTATAAGCTTTACATTCGGGTATGTTTTCAACTGTCTTAGTGCAGAACAACACTGAATTTTCCTCATATTCATATTTTTTCTTCTAAATTATTGAATATTACTGCCAACAATAATCCTTGACAGTTTCATTATTGCACAACTTCAGAATTTGCTTGTTAATCCAAAGCTTGTTGTTCTATTGAATTTGAGTGTGATTTAGGGTACATTTTTGACACCCCATTATTTTTAGAAAATACGAAGTTCCACAACCACTGCACCACTATTCACCAAAGCAACGAAGTTCACTTATGAAAACCAATTTATTGTTACAAAAAACAGACTTAGCGCTTTCACCATTAAAATGGCATCCTCAGAGTCATTTGAAACACTGAAAACTTGCACATTATATATCCACACACCCCACTGATTAGTCATGACATCATAATTAGTTAATTAAAATTAGTTAAAATGAAACTCAAAAAGCTTGCTGACTCTGAGGATGCCATTTTAATGGTGAAAGCGCTAAGTCTGTTTTTTGTAACAATAAATTGGTTTTCATAAGTGAACTTTTGACCCTGGTTTGGGTTGCTGTGTGGGTTGTTGAGTTGTTATTCGACCCCATTATTTTTGTTCTTTGTCCAGAATTCTTGAGCAATGAAGGTGAGCAGTTTCATTGAAGATAAAACAAATAGGTCTGTGCTCCTGCAAACTGAACTAATTTCTTTCTGAACAGTCTAACAAATGTTTAAAGTATATTTCTAAAGTGACTATGTCACAAAGCACATCAGAGTTTCGTACAGTTTAATGTGGTGTTTCGGTGACTGACAGGCCTGATTGGTGATCTTGTGCCAGGTGACACAGATATGCTCACTTGACAGCAAAATAACTAAAGAAGGAATGCAGAATGGGAACATAGATTGATTTTTGGGCCTTTGTCCTCCATTATTTTTTTGGCTTTGTCTCTGATTTTTGAGCCAAGAAGATGAGGGATATACATCCAAGAAGTGAATAAAATTTTCAACCATTTTTCAGTTGAAAGGAAATTATTGAAATTACCTTGGTCAAAGAATGCACATAACATGGGTAATACAGAATGGAGGTTTTTAATATCTGCACATAGACTGCAGTTTTATCACAAATGCTCACATTTGTATCAGAAATAAATTCATTAAAATAGTCAATTAACGCACTCTTCATCACTTCAGCTAAAAGGAAACCAAGTATATTATGCTGTGTTACTTCTGTTTATCATGTTCACTTTACCTATTGCCAGGCATGAACAGGGTCATGCGCTGCATATGCCTGGCAATCACTGACTGCCTGCATAAGATGGGCAAGGATTACTGTTGTGTATCAGATATGGTGCTTCTTTTTCCATAACAGTACCATTTTACTTGTTCTTCTATTACTATTATTTTTATATGAACAAAACTATGAGTACTCTAGTGGGCTGTTTGGAAAAAAAAGTACTTTGACTGCAGCTATTGTATTTTGTTACAGATTTTGTATTTTGCACAGAGATGATTTTTATGTAGACTGTATTAAGTAGGGGCACTTTACATTTGTTCTTGGTTGTAAACATTTGTAATAACAAGTTAAGTTTTGTTCTTATAGCTAACACTGTTTAATACTTGTGCAATTGCTACATATCCACTAATCTTATAATCTGCAATGTTTCACCAAAACACATTTAAATGTTGTCGATGGCTGATAACTTTGCTAATTTACATAAGTTCAGTGTAAATGCTCAAGATTATAATGACTAGGTGTTCTTCAACCATGTTATTATATACAACAGTAGTTTGTTCAAATGATAAATGCAATGCCCCCCCCCCCCAATTAATGCAGTGATTAGTTAGGGAAAGCTCAATCTGCACTCCATTGTCTAACATGATAACTTTACCATGGCACGTACATGCACATAGCCAGTTTTAGGCACAAGCTAACCCTACAGTCACTGGGGGTCCCCTGTTCCTGGGGGATCCCCTACCACAGCAAGTTATTTTATCTTGATATTTTGCACCAGGTCTATAAAACCAACAAAAGCTAGTACAGCAATCCTGTATACTTAATAAACCAGGTGGGTAATAACGCTTATTTATAGCTCCTTAAAAATTCAAAGATGACTCTAGTTATAGTAACCGTGTTTTATTGGGTGTATATTATATCAGCGAACACTTGAAATTGCGAACGCTGTATAATCGACCCAAACACTCCAAAAATCCAAAATGTCGAACATACAGATCAGTGATTTTTTTTCCCAGGGGAAAAAAAAAACACAAAATAAAGTGGGGGCTTCACCCCGCACCCCTCCAATACACACTCCCTACTTAAATATGCCAACTTCGAGATTGCACCACAGTGGAGGAAATGGCAAAGTCCCGAAAATGGCCCAGTGATTTTTTTTTTACCTAGAAAAAAAATTGCTGCTCCGTGCTTTTCGGAATTTTGCTATTTCGGGTAAACATGTTCGAAGAAACAGCATTCGCAACTTTAAACATTCACTTAAATAATAAGAACCCGTTTTATCTAGTATCAGGCTTTACAATTCCATTAAATATTTTACTACTGATATACTGCCCCTGCTTTAGTTAAACCCAGGTGGTGGACATTCTGCCCATTAAAGCTAGCAAGACAGCCATCTTTAGGTAACTGCAATACCTGTGGCTGCAGGGGGCCACTTAATCATCTTGACTGTGTGGGGGCCCCACAAAAGCTGCTGCTGGTTGGGGAAAAATGAGGAGAAAAACATTTACTAATTTTCTGATTATGCTCTTTAGCCTGGACAGGACTGCGATATGACCCTGTTAGGATAATGCTGATAATGAACATGAACAAGGTAAGCACTAGAGAGATCAGCAGCCCAGAGTGACTGATCTCAGTGCATACCTTGGATTTTAAGAAGAGTTGATGCTTTTGATCGTTAGGAATGGTTTTCTCTTTCAGGGAAATTTATAAATGCTGGCAGAACCACATATTAGAACTCAACTTCTTTGCTCAAGAATTCTGGGCAAAGCCAAAAATATTAGAATAAAGCCTCAAAATATGATGTCTGCTTTTCTTGACTGTCTGTAATTCTGAATGATTTGCCAACAAATCAAACTTTTACAAAGGAAAGATCAAAATTATAAGCAAAATCAGGCAAGGTTTGTGAAATCAGAGACAGTGACAGGTATGCATTACTCCTCAGTAAGGTAAATAAAAGTGACTTACTCCTGCCCGATAGTGCCAGGACACATATATTATTACTATGGGTATCAGTAAAACATGCAGAAAACAAGTCATTATATTTCAGAAGTAAGGTATAAAATATATCACAGAATATTCAGACACTTAGATCTTCTTGGAGTCTGGTGGTCCCCACTTCCTAGACTGTAAAATGGGATATGGGGTGGAGGCTCCCTTAATCATCTTTAACTGTGTGGGTGCACCACAAAAGCTGTTGCTGGTTTGGGGAAAAATGAGGAGAAAAAAATGTATTAATTTTCTGATTATAGTCTTTTACCTGAATAGGGCTGTGATATTGACCCTCTTATTATAAAGCTGATAATGGCCTCTGCTCTCAACCGTACTCTTTCTAAAACCAGCCCTGCTCAGATGTGTGTGTACAGAAAGCTGCTGTAGGCTATGTGAGGGGAACTGGGGATTGTGTGGTTATTACTTCTTTAATTTTCATCACAGTCAAACCTTAGAGGTGTGCATAGAAGGTCATTATAGCTTGCGTTTGGGCTGATGCCAGCGTGGTCATTTTTTTTTTTTTGCTTTTCTCACAGACCTCAGAGGTGTGTGTACAAAAAGGATTACTATAACTTGTGTAGGGGCAGTGTATTGTCTAGGAGCAATAAAACAAAATACATGACTGTAATCATTTTATTCACTTTTCCCACAATTACACATCGGGCACGTATATAGGTGAGTCCTTTGGGGGAGTTATTTATTTATTTTATTTATTTTGCATTTGCTTATCAGGAGAGTCCGACTGGGCATGAAGCCCATTTTCAGCGGAAGCCTGGGGAGAAAAGCTCCAAAAGGATCAGTATAGTATATGCAATAAACACAAGTCATTAAAGTATAGAACAAAAGAAAGGAGATGTTGTATATTAATACAGTAAATCAGCATAGGATAAACATAACATACAATACAACAGTGTACATTACATTCAAACAATGGTTAGTCCAATAAATACATTCAACACAATTTATTTAAGTACAGAGCAAAGAAAGGAGCTGTTGTATCCTTGCACAGTAAGATCAGCATAGGATAAACATCGATACGATACAACAGCATAGGCAAAGCATACAATACAGTTTCTGAATGGGCGTTGCATTCAGTTATATTAATAAGAGTAGTTTTTCACATTACTGCAAGTCTAAATGTAGGTGTTTTAAGCTTTTACATTTGTAATTTGCTTTCAGAAGAATGATGCAATGCAAACAGTCTACATTAATACACAGTGTAATAAGATTGCACTATCTGGGTCGGATTATTTAGTTTTACAGTCGCAATAGGAGAGCTTATATGGTGTACTGGTAGGTGGTAATGAATGGCTGATAATGAAAGAGTATAGTTTAGTACTATTATGTAGAGGGAGTCTTATAGGATCATAGGAGGTTACTAGGCTATTGGCCCTTAGGCCCTTATAAGCCTAGCCAAGAGTTTAGCCCATGTTTAGACAAATCGACACCCAATGCCCCTGTCCAGCAGGGATATTTGTGGAATCCCAGGGGTATATTTTCTATTTCTCATCCAGTTATCTAGGTTGTGCTTAAAAAGGGGTAAAGAGGTACTCTGCTTGATGTGGACAGGGAGTCTATTCCATAGATGGGGGAGTCTCTGGGACACAAATCTGTCCAGTCAACAAGTCTGGTTGATGTCACAGACCAGGTTGAGGCCACACATGCAGATTACTCCAATGAAGCTTGACTTGCGGATATGCAGCAGTCCCATCAAGGTGGGGTCTGTGATCATCTTGTATGCCAGACAGAGGTCACCTCTGAGGAGTCTGTATGAAACTGAGCAGAGGGATAGGGCTTTTAGCCTATCTGTGTATGGTAGATGTTTGAGGCCCTGGATTCTCCTGGTGGGGAACCTCTGTGGTCTCTCCTGCTGCTGCGTGTGCTTTGCGAGGTACATGCCAAAAGGCACATTGTACTCAATAATTATGAACTTTTGTTTTTGGAATACGAATGCTGTGACAATATTCTTCATGAAATCCATATGGGACTTCCATTTATGATAGGATAATCCCTTTATCAAATGCTTGTTCAGAAATTTGTCTCATGAACTTATGGGATCTTAGGACTTTATTTCAGATATGCCCTAGATTATAAGAGGATTGATTCTGTATATTCTTTATAAAAAAATATAGGCAAATACAAGCAGGTTTATGTTGAAGGATATTGATGGTTGTCGCTTAACATTTGCTTTCTTCTTTGGTGGACCAGTTTTAAGATCAGCTGGGCAATTTTGATATTAAATGAGGAATACAGATGTTATCAAGTTAATACTAAAGGAAAGTCTTTTATGACGCCCTTTTATTTATGTAACAGCGGCAATAACATCACAGCAGTTCTCTCATTTATAATTGCTGCAACGACAGTTGTTATGTATTTCAGAAATTTTGCCTGCAAATAGTCACTTATTGATACCCTGCATACTATCTAGGATGTTTGTGTGGTTACGGTCCATGCTTAGCACTACTTTTTTATTCTTTGCCTAAATATAGGTAAACATAAGCAGGTTTATGCTGAAGGACATTGATGGTAGTCGCTTAATATTTGCTTTCTTCATTTGTGGACCAGTCTTAAGATCAGCTGGGCAATTTTGACATTAAATGAGGAACACAGATATTATTAAGTTAAAACTAAAGGAAAGTCTTTTATGACGCCCTTCTATTTTCATGCAACAGCGGTATTAACATCATAGCAGCTCTCTTACTTATAATTGCTGCAACGACAGTTGTTATCTATTTCAGAAATTTTGCCTGCATATAGTTATTTGTAGATACCCTGCATACTATCAAGGATGTTCATGTGGTTGTGGTCAATGCCCAGCACTATTTTTTATTGAAATGGTATTTACAGAATTATGAAAGTAACAAAGGCTTGCACTAGGTGAAAAACCGGAATGACAAATAGTTTACGGTACTTTCTAAAGCCTATGGATTAACTGTTTTTCAAGATTTGTTGATCAACCATGCCTGCTTCACTAAAAAATATAATCCCTTTTGAGAAGTCTTTATAAAGGGAAAAGCTTTTTTGACCTTTGGATGTAAACAGACATGATAGTTTATTATAACCTGTCTGTCTGCCATCCATTCAAGTTTGTTATTTTAATTCTCAGATCTATGATTGGATGCGAATGTTGCTTGATTTGCATACTATGAAATTGTATCTGAAAAGGTGGGAAACGGAAGCGTCTGACTCCGTATATGTAAATGAGATGGAACAGTGCTTCAATGATATGGTTCAAAGTATCTCCCTTGTATATGTGGAATGGATGGTTCATTAAAGGTCTTTAACCCCTTTGAGAAGTTTATATGAAGGGCAGAACTTTTAAGATACTTGGATGCAAACAGATATGACAATTCATTACCATCTGTTTGCTTGCTATCCATTCAAGTTTGTTATTTTAATTTTTGCACTTTTGATTGGATGTGAATGTAGCTTGATTTGCATACTATGGAATTGTATCCGAAAAGGCGGGAAATGGAAGCGTTTGGCTCTGTATATGCAAATAAGGTGAAACAGTGCTTTAATGGATTGGTTGAAAGTGATTTTCTTCTGTATGTGGATTGGATGGCTATTTGGAGTCAAACCATTTAAAATGAATGTTAGTCCCATTTTCATTACGATCTGAAGAAG
Organism: Protopterus annectens; assembly: GCF_019279795.1. Lineage (NCBI taxonomy): Eukaryota > Metazoa > Chordata > Ceratodontiformes > Protopteridae > Protopterus > Protopterus annectens. Next base: position 680,947,828 of record NC_056743.1, on the reverse strand, counting down.
ATTTTTATCGAAAGCGCTTATCGTATGGATATTAAGGGACTTTTATCTGGCCTTGTTATCTTTGTTTTTTTGTTTGTTTACTTTTATTAAACGGAGATCGAGATTTTTGGAATACCATTTATTTGTGGATCCTATTTTCATTGAATTAAAGGACACCAGCTTAGGTGAACCCACTGTCGTTGCTTTTTGTCTTTCTTCTTTTCAAGGCAGTTCACCACAGCGTTGGGGGATTTTGTTTTTACTGAACGTGTACTCAATAATGGGCCTTATAAGGGAAGAATACAGGGATGTTATCACCTCCTTGTCCCTAGAAGAGATACCCTTACTTATGAGGTGAGCCATGTAGAAGGCTTTCCGTACAATAGAAGCAACATGGTGGTCAAAAGTCAGGTTGCTATCAACCTGGGTTCCCAAATTCCTCATGACTGATTGCGTGCTTAGGACATTGTTATTAATGTGATAATTTGTGGGGACGTCACTCTCCCCAAAGGGGATGATGATACACTTTTTGGTATTCAGCTTGAGGCCATGTTTCTGGCACCATTCATTTGTCTGAATGAGACCCTCTTGGAGGATGTCCACATCACTAGGGGAATTGATGACAGCACCCAGCTTGTAGTCATCTGCAAACTTGGTCAGCCATAGCTCAATGGTTTTGGCTTACACCTCAGAAGAGTATATCCCAAATAACAGAGGCCCCAAGACTGAACCCTGGGGTATGCCGCTTGTTACGGGTCTATTGCTTGTGGTGGCTTCCCCTATTTTTAACTATGTGGGATCATGTTATAATTCCATTATGGGAAGCTATAGGGATGAGAAGAGATGAGGCATAATATATATGTCAGCAGACACTTGAAATACATGACTGTGGCAATTTGAACCTCTGAGTTCATCTCAATCTAACACCAGAGTGGTACATATGCAGTAACTGTCTTTTTTGGTTGTTAGGGGGCAGGCAGTATTCCAGATGGGGCCTGTGAATCCTAACAACAACTGGCTTGTTAGTTTATTGTGAGCTACTATTTTGTCAGCTTTGAACACTAAGCTTTGGGCATAACTTATGTCTTTCTTGAAAAAGAAATAAGACTGAAATTCTTTTCTTACCCATGATTTTTTAGGCCACCATTAGATTAAAAGGTTGCAAAAATGGCTCTAAAATGCAAACCAGAGCATCTATAACCCTATGGCTTATTGGATCCTGGCCTGTTTGAGTTATTTCTTAAATGGTTATTACTATGCTGTCTTGATCAAGGAAGGTGAACAGCAACACTGCATTTCTTTCCTTAATCATAATTTCTGTCTAATCTACCACTGGATGAAAAGGTTGTGTAAAAAGAAAAATATAAGTTTAAAATACACTTCAGAGCACATAGAAAGTTATGGCTTCTTGAAAAAGTTGAAAAGTAAAGCAAAATGTAAGAAAATGAAGAAAAAGGAATGTGCATAGTATGGGGATCCCAAGATGGGAAGCAGAGGGGAGTACTAGAGGGTGTGTATGGGGGGGGGTCTGAAACAGTAGGCCTAGGGCACCATTTGACCTAAGTTCAGACCTTTACATAGTTGTAATGTATCACTGTTGCAACTAAATGCCACTAACTGTAAATGACCCTCTGTGATGTGCCAACATAGTATGATATACAGGCCTGTTGTAGTGTAAGAGCATTGTAGCTACAGGTCAGTCTGTGAGTGCTACTCCTAAATGTTTGCAGCATGAACTAAAAGTTTGTTTAGGAGTGGTGCAATAACAAGGTGATACTTAGACTGGATGTGCCTAGGGGACCCCAACATGACATTTGCTGGGGACTCCCAAAATGCTAACACCGGTCCTGAACATGCAGTGTACTTTGTAACATGTGACTTCCCCTTTCATTGCAAAATTTCCTTTTGCTGTCACTGAATGATTTCTGCATCACAGCACGACCAGTTAGTTATGTGGTTGGAAATGTAAGTAAACTGTGTGGAACAATTGTTTTAACAGAATGGAATAGTTGTCAAAACACTGGAGTGTTGAAAGCGCATAACATGCACCATTCTGCCTTATTTACAATTGTTACAGAAAATATAGGAAATGATGTTTGTACTAAAATCTCAACATATTTGCCATTTTTTATTATTATTACTATTGTTTTTTACAGGACACAACTGCCTAGATAGGGACTGTCCCATGCAAAGATGTACAGGGGTAACCTATGGCTAACCCAATACAAAAAACATTACATGTTTTGCCTACACATCTGCACGTACTGTTTTAAGTAATGTGAAGCATTTGTAATATTTTTATCTACAGTTAGCCCTCCCTTATTTAGAACCAGTGTAACAATAAGTGCAAAGTGCTTTAGGGCAGCAGTCTCCCCCTAGTTTTCTGTCCCTGTTTGCTGTTTAACACTGTCCTAAACTATGCAAATGTTTTAAATAAACCTTGATACTTTCCCCTAATGTACAGAAATCAAATAAATTGTGAATGCTGACCTGCGGTACATTGTAATACTTGTAGGTGTGAAAGATGTTATGCACAAAGTAAACAAGACAGAGAGAATGTTCATGGATCAGACTCCATCCGAGGGCCCTGCAACTCACAGCACTGCTTATATCTGTCCACTTCAGTCTTGCTCTCTTTAACTGACTACACTTGACATTATCATCACTAATAAATGGACACAGTTAGAATCCTGGCTGCTCCACGTGTAGCTGCTTAAACATGCTTTAACAGAAGTCTGGATGAAAGCTGAACTCTGCAATTCCACCTAAATCAGGCAGAACTGCAACATGCATGCTGACAGACTAGGAAATAGAAAAGGGGTTGGGGTAGCCCCGCTGGTAAAAACTGAAAGCAAACTATACATCAGTGAAACTAGAACATCAGATACAGCAAAAGACATGGCCCCAAACTGGTTCACGATCAAAATAATGTTGGGTAATCACACTATTAAGCATACTGAAGCTATTTACACTCCCTCACCTCACTCTTGGCAATTTTAATAACAGATAGTACAATAGCAAGCATATTCCCACATTGTAGCAAACAAAATACTATATATTTCAGGGATTTTAAAGTTAATTCCCCCAGACCTTATGCTAGTCAATTAACCAAGCTGCTAACTAATATTAGAATTATGCAAATAGAGATGTAACTAGACCAAACAACAGCACCAGCAATGAGTAGCGACTTAATTTGGTTCAAATAAGCATTTCACAATACTGTCTCAGCTGAACTAATCTACAGTTCATGGTTCTTTTTTCTTGATTTCAAGGGGTCTTAGCAATTTTGTTCCTTATGGAGTATTGCTTTTCCCTGTTGTTTAATGTTTTTCCTGATGGGTGGGAGACACTTTACCTCTTAATGTTGGAAAATTATTGCATCTCACTACAAGGATCTGTTTGTTTTTATGTGGCACTAGGCACTATAGTCAATCTCTTTTCCTACCAGATAGTATCAACAGTACCTAATCACACATGCAGGTGAAGATGCCGCTTTGCTAGGAATGCCCAATCACTTTAATGTGATCATCCATTTAATCAGCCTTGTACATGGGTGAAAATTGTCAATATACAATGCTGACTTTGGTCAGTGAAAAAAGTTCTAACACCTGTACTGGAATCAGGCAAAGGGCTCTGGCAGTCACAGCTGGCTTATGCTAAATGGGGATTACCAAAGCTATACCAATTAGAATCATGTGTGGAGTAACTGCACAGTGTAGAGTGTTATCATTTGCCTGATTCGTTTTGGAATCTGGTCCACACTGTTAATTTTAAAGATGCTGATTTTCTTTGTAGGCACCTCTTGAACACCTGATTGTATTCAGGGATATTTGACTCATAGGAAATGCATTAATCATGACCTGGTGACTGAATAATGTGAGGTGACTGTTGGCTCTTATCAATCAGGCGGGAGTTGCTTTTGGGTCTATGGTTCTGAAATATCCATTGCTGTGTACACCTCTCCTTTTGAAGTATGATAGAACAGGGGCTGTCAATCTGTTGTTGGAACATATATTTCAAGATAAAGCCACACACCACTGCAACTTGGAAATGTCTTCCAATTCAGACAGCATCTACCCTTTCGGTATTATATGTACTTCTATCCATGGTTAATCGTGTGGCCATTACTACTGGGTGTCTGGTGTACTTGCTTCATACTTACTTTGCTTGGAGATGTAGAATTATCCATTGCTTGTTACACTTTCCAGATCCTTACTTTCTATCAGATCTATGTTTGTACTAGGTTTTGGTTACATTTACTGGCTTGTGCTATGCTGTTTATTACCCTTTGTGAATCCCATCTAAAATCCTTTCTTGACTTTATTTTTGGAGGTAAAGCTCAAACAAGCAACATAAAAAAGGATCTGTGTTTACCCAACTTTACACAAATGGCTCTGCACCGAACACTAATCTTCAAGCAGCCATTTCACCTTATAGCCATATCCACAAAGATTAACACATCAAACTGTCATAGTCAGCACAGACACAGAAAATACCAGCAGGTATGTATCCGATGGCCATTCACTGAAGACACACTTCACTATTCCAAACCCGCCCAGGTGGGGGGGCTGTGCCCCACACACACCCCTAACTATATATACCAACTCTGAGATTGCACTACAGTGGGGAAAGGGCAAGGTTTGGTGAACGGCTGTCCAATATGTACCTGCTGGTGTTTTCTGTGCCTGGGCCAACTATGACAGTTTGAAGTGTCAATCTTTGTGGATATGGCTATATGGGGAAATGGCCATTCACTGAGTAGTGTTTGGTGTTGATCCATTCTCATAATGTTTCTTGCGATGGGTAAACATAGACCCCATAAAATGTATCATAAATGGTATACATCTACAACTATGTAGAATATTGTGTTAGTGTTGCAAAACTAAATGTAACTTTGCCAACTAGAAAAAGTGTGTTTGAAAACGGCTCTGTAAAATGTGATAAAACACTTTTTGATTTTAGACAAGTCCGTCTTAATCAGGTATTTAATTGCTCTAAAAAGAAGATAGCTTGAGCAGCCATGATTTTAATGTTGCAAAGGACCTTGATTTTAAGATATTAGAAGGGTGTATAAACACTTATTGTAACTGTGCCACTCGGAAGGAAAGGTGAAAAGTACAGGATGGCTTACATAGCAGGTACTTTTATTATTATTTATACTTGTAGTTCTTATAATCATTTATGTTTGGACTGTGTATGATACTGTCAAGTAATTATGTTTGCCATACTTCCTTTAAATATCCTATCAATGTATTTTTGGAGCTTTATTCCCTAAGCCTCAGACATTTCTGGTAAAAAACACAATAAATAAATAAGCAGATAAATAATATAATATAATATAATATAATATAATATAATATAATATAATATAATATAATATAATATAATAAAACTCACGGTGGTGGTGCTGTGGTAGCGTTGTCACCTCACAGTAAGATGCTGTCCGGTTCGATTCTCAGCTAGAGTGTCTTCTGCGTGGAGATATGCATGAATGGGCGTACCTTCGTTGAAGGTTGTACATCAGGGCTGGTAACTTGGCACGTAAAAATCAGCTACCAATCATTAGCGGACCGGAGTTCCGCTGTGGCGACCCCTAACCGGGAAAAGCCGAAAGACACACACACACATAGTAAAACTGAATTCTGCAGACTGCTTCTTTTAGAGTAAAAGCTCAGGTCATCAGCTCTTTATGAGGAGTGATCCTTGCCTTTACTTGGCTTTAGTCTTGTTAGATCTCTTGCAAATATTTAATGAGGCTGACCTTGGGAACCCTTGGATAACTACTGCATTACCATAGAATTACTGGAGTATTCCTTGACTGGTTCACTTCCTACATGTTTGGACAGCCACAGAGAGTAAGTTTATGTTGTTACTTAGTCCTCTGCACATTGTCTCCACTTGGTGTAACATTCAAATCTATTTTGGGTTTCTTGTCATTCACAATATATAAGCATCCTTTAGGAGACATTATTTGAGGTATAGGTTTAGAGTACCACTGTAATAAAATAAGGACTCACATAAATATAGTTTTGTCAGAATAAATCCTATATAAAAACATATTCTCTTTGCTTACACCTAAAAATGCAGCCATATTAAAGCAAGACTATATCTTCCTTTTATATTTCACATTTTGCATGCAGTTTCAATAGAAAGGACTGGTTTAATGAAGGATACAAATGGGCTCAGTGAAATGACCTTCAGGCCAAAGCACTGAGGGAGAGATGTGTTAACACGTTACAAAAACATATCAGAGACATGCACCTGAAATAATATCTTATGTAGGTGGCACGAGGCTTAGGAGCTAAGGCTAAAGAGGGGTGTAAAACTTGTGGGAAATTTACAAGAATTTAGTACTGAGAAATACTTACAGGACAGAAGGCAGTTCAGATACTCTTGAGGCAGAAGTCAGTTCAAATAGCTCTTCAAATATTTAAAAGTCGGTTCACAAGTCCAGCAACTATAGAAAACAGTGTAGTTTGTCTTAGTTTTGCCATTACACAGAAAAAGAACGGTTCATTCCTCAAAGCTACAGAAGTCTGAGTAATCTTCAGCTACCATTTGGTTCAGTTCATTAGCACTAGTATTTGAGACAATTTCAGTAATATCAGACTTGTTCGAATCTTGTGGGATTACTATTTCTATCTCTACTTATGCTGCTGCTACTACATAATAAACCGCCATTATCAATAATAACTTTTATTCTGAAAGATAATAGAAGATTTGGCACATAAAGCAGAAGCTGAGGTATTTGACACTTGTTTAGGGAAATAAAGACATTTACTTCAGTGTTCACCTGCTGATAACACAGCTCTTTATCACGCCTTCTCACAGGTATCTAAGCAGGCTAGAAAAAAACTAGCATCAGGTTTGGAATGAATCAGTAATTGGATGATTAATAAATTGTATAAACTGAAGCCCTCCCAGTTTGTTGCAATGAATACTCAAGTCTTGCCCCTGGTTTGTCACCTAATATCCTCTAGAATAGTGAAAAGTTGGACTTGATATTGAAGATTGAAATTTGTGTGATTATTTTTGATGACAGAATAAGTCTAAAGGGCTGGGTATCATTGTCATCTTTCTGTTTATACCTTAGACACATCATCTTCATATACCTCTTTATTCCGTGTGCAGGTTTCCCAGTGGGCACACCTGCCATGGATTCCTTATGGCTCACTTATTGTAAACCCTGTGTCTGGAGCTATCCGATTCAGAACTGAACCATTTTTCGGTTGTGTAAAACATTCTAGCATAGGTGTTTGTGGGGGTTGGAGTGGGTTGATACTGTCATATCATGCTGTTTCTGTGTAATCTTCACTGGCTCCCAATAAGATGTTAAATCCCCTGCAAAGTTACAATCAAGTTTTAAAAGGCCCTGCATGACTTAGTTCCTCTTTTCCTGACATGGTATCAGCCATTTTGTCACCTCCACTTGGCTACCATAGAATTGTTGGTAATTTTGAAGGAGTGGCTAAAATCCTATGGGTTCTACTCCTCTGCTTACTAGGGAATGTATCTTTGGAATTGGCTGCCAGGATGACTAAGAATGTACCCAGCACTGAATGGTATTAAGCAGTCCCTCAAGTCCTACCTTTCAGAACTGACTAATGATGCTTAAGCAACCCATTAGAATCATATATTCTTATCATAATATCTGAGCACAGTAACAGTCTTTGTGCACTTTTAAACTGCCCCTAATATTGCTTTTAATGTTATTTATAATTTTAAACTGTATGCTTACTGTGTTATATTATTTTTACTTCAGTTTATGCAAAGTACCCAGGTTACAGACATTATTATAAACATGGACTTGGATATGAACTATAAGGCTTCCTGGCTTATAGTGTACTTTTTTGTTTCTTGGAGGACAGCGGTCATGTATCCATTCACACTATGAGAAAGGGGTTCCTCATGTCACAAGAAAATAAACAAGTCAAATTACTGATCTTATTGACCTGCAAGTCTGACTTCCAGGGTCATAAACAGTGCAGCATACTAGAATGCCACTCCTTCTTTCATAAAGGGAGATCTACCATGCAGCAAATGATGCCTCAAAGAATGTTGTCGACCCAAACTCTAATGGCTCTACCTATAGTGGCATTTCTTTGAGACAGCAGTTGTTTGAGCCATTTTCCATCCGTACTGGGTGTTTCTCTTTATTTTGCCAGAGATGGCCTGCACCTGTCACCCTTGGGATTCCGGATACTGGCTAAGGCTCTTGCCACCCCTATAGTGCCTTTTAAGATTCAAATGACAAATTCACCACTGTAACAGGTACAAGCAAGCAAAATCTGAGTTTAATGCTACTTAATGCTAGAAGTCTAAACCTCAAAATGCACTCACTCGAGGCACTCCTTAAAATGGAGAACATCGACATCTGTGCAGTGACAGAGACCTGGTTCAAGGCTCCAGAGAGCACCCCTGCATTACCAGGCTATAATTCATACCACACCTTTCGGCCACCTAACCTGGACCGAAGCACTAAAGGCAGAGGCGTGTCCATATTCATTAAGGATATCTGCACCTCCAGGCTAGTTGCTCAGCATAATGCATCTGAGATTATCCAAGTGCAACTAACTCTGGGCAAGACCACAATCCAAATTGTAGCTTGCTACAGATCCCCCACCATGCCCCAGGATTCCCACTCCTCATTTCTTGATACACTGGAAAATATTAGGGTACAACCTAACACCCTAATAATGGGCGATTTCAACTACCCCAACATTAACTGGGAAAACTACTCATGTACCAACTCTTGTGCTCAACGTTTTCTGGAATTCATAAATTCCAATGCCATGGATCAACTTATCCACACCCCCACCAGGGGCAGCAATATCCTAGATCTGGTCATTACCAACATGGGCAACCGGTGTTCCACACCAGAGGTCAGTTTCTCGTTGGTCAGATCCGACCACAAGCAAATCACCCTAGACATCCACATCCCACCCCCCATTAGAGAAACCACCGTAAAAAATTTCTCCAAAGCCAACTTCACACTTCTTAAGACAGAAGTGGAAAACTTCATGACACCCATGCTGATGGACAATAGAGGTATTACTGCTGAATCCTATACAACTGCACTTTATAAGCACTTATACGAGTGCATGGACCATGCAATCCCTAACAGAACCAAGATGCTATCCTCCAAAAAAGGAAGTTAATCTGGTGGTCCCCTGCCATAAACAAACTCTGCAACAGGAGAAAGAAACTGTTGCAAAAAAGAGTAAAATCCCATGATTGGATGAACTCCATGGTCAGCCTCAGTAAGAAGCTGAGATCCCTCATAAAATCCTCCAAAGCTAGTTACGAAAACAAAATCGCTACTGATTCTAAAGACAACCACAAAGCATTCTATAGCTATGTCAAGAATCTGAATGGCAACACTCAGATCTGCCCTGAGTTACAGCACAATGGCACTAAATATACAGAACCAATTGATATTGCCAACATCCTGGCAGATAGGTTCAGTGCTAACTTTACCCCTCTCTCATACCCTAAAGGGCCCATCTCTATATTGGAAGAATGCAAAGTTCCTGTAATCACAGCTGCACAGGTAAAAAACACACTCTCCAAAGCCAAGAACACAGCATCCATGGGACCTGACAACATCCCAGGCTGCATTCTACATGAACTACAGAATGAACTGGCACCTCACCTAAGTACCATGTTTAATCATAGCCTCACCTCAGACTTTGTGCCCACTGAATGGCGCACAGCAACAGTTATCCCACTCCACAAAGGTGGAGCCACCACGGACCCCGGGAACTACCGCCCCATTAGCCTGACGAGCCTGGTCTGCAAGGCTATGGAACATATCATCATGGAACTTATAAACAATGACATTGGTAATCTCCAAACTCTGCACCCTACCCAGTTCGGGTTTGTAAAAGGCAGATCAGGTCTCCTAAACCTGATAGACTTCTTTGAAGCGGTCACCAAAGCTGTAGATGAGGGTAAGATGGTTCACACAGCCTATCTAGATCTTGCCAAGGCTTTCAACACCATCCCCCACTCTGGAATTATAGATAAACTCACTAAACTAGGTTTAAATCCCTATGTCACAAGATGGGTTGCCAACTGGCTCACTGACAGAACCCACACTGTGAAAGCAGCAGACTCTAAATCCAACTTCAGACCAGTGACAAGTGGAGTACCACAGGGTTCAGTCCTAGGTCCTCTCCTGTTTGGTATCTACTTCTCTGAAGTACAGGCTAACACAGAAGGTCTTTGGCTAACAAAGTTCGCAGATGACTGCAAACTAGGAGCCATAATCAAAACTCCTAACGATTTGGACATCCTACAAAAGGGCGTTACTGAGACAGATGCAATGGTGTCAAAGCCAAAAAGTGCATTGTCATCCCTTTTGATAAAAACTCTGAAACCATGAACTACCACATAGGCGGTAGTCTACTTAACACCGAAAGTGTGATAAGAGACCTTGGGACACAGGTGGACAGTAGTCTCTCCTTTGATAATCACATTGCCACAGTAGTCAGGAAATCATTCTACGTGACCCACCTCATCACAAAAGGTTTCTCATCCAGGAAAAAAGAGGTCATTGCTCCCCTCTACTCATCACTCATTAGACCCATTATAGAGTACAATGCCCCTTTTGGTATGTACCTCACAAGACATCTACAACAACTGGAAAGGCCACAGAAATAACTCACAAAGAGGATTACCAGCCTCAAACAGATGCCCTACACAGACCGTCTCAAAAAACTCCAGCTTTACTCTGTCACATATGCCTACTCAGAGGCAATCTCTGCCTAACATGCAAAGCTATGTCAAACCCAGAGCTGTTGGACATGCTCCACTTAAAGAAATCTCAATCCCTCTGGGCTACATGCTCTAGGGACCTAAACCTTGTCACAACAATAAACAGAACAAACTGGAGGGATAGATTCCTGTCCAAGAGACTTCCCATACTCTGGAACAAACTACCTATATATATCAAACAAAGCTCCTCATTAGCACTCTTCAAGAAAAATCTTGATGACTGGATGGGAGATAGGAAATTCACCTCAGAGATCACTTTTGTGGCTCTGCTTGACAGGGGCACAGGAAAATAATTTTCTTGGGTGGCAAAAGCCAGGGTACCATTTGGCTAGGCTTATATAGGCCCTAGGGCCAATAGCCTAGTACCTACCTATGAACCTATGTGGTTGTGCAGTCATGGTGTTAGTATAACTTGGGGGGGGGGGAGGATGGGGGTTACAGGAAGCTATGCTCTCTGAAAAAAAATGCTCCACTACAGCTGCTCCCTGTGGTAATCTATTGTTGATTCATCTACAAAATGATGGCTGGCTAGCTTTTCAACTTCAACCTCTTCATCCTTAAATAAGAAGTCACTAAACACAAAATGGCTTAAATCTTGAGCTATTATATATCTACATCAACTTAAGCATTTTGCAAAATCATACACCATAAACATTTAATCATAGCATGCAGATACTACCAGTCCAATGATCTGAGGACTCTTCCTCTCAGCTTCGGGTCCCACTTGGCCATACTTCTCAATCTCTTACCACAAGATTTCTAGACAAAGCCAAAAATAGTGGGTGGAAGACAACGGCCTGGATTCAGGAGCCAATTTTAAATATTGTTCTTTTAAACTTTGGACGTTGCAGGGATAATAGGTTTTTGTATTAGCATGCATTTTCTGAATCATGTAAAGCCTGAAACTCAAATGCCTGTCAAGATCTGTGACAAACCTTACTTTTTTTGCGCAAGAATCCAGTACAAAGACAAGACTAATGGGCTGACAAAAATCCCAACTCAAGGGCAACTGATTCAGCAAAAAAAAATGTACAAAACAAGTTTTGCATCATCATCATCATCATCATCATGCGTTTTCTGGACAGCGACCATTGTAAAATGCTAATGTCTGGTATTATTTGGATGGATGTAAGCATCAACGATTTACCAAAAAGTCATTTTTAAGGGAGAGGGTAAAAATAAAAAAAGCAAAACCAAGGACTGTTGGTAGATATACTACTGGACCTCTGATTGTCTCTGTTTTAGAGTAAGTGACACTGGGAATGTAGATCTGTGATCAAGAAAAGAGTCTGGTAAATACTGGCTGCAGGCTGCACTGGTTACTTGTGGCCATATAAAAAATAGAGTTGCCACCATTTTAGATGCCTAAAGTGGGATATTTTTTGGCGGGAGTAATGTAATGTAGGCCAAACCATATCTGCAACCAGTGAAAATTACTAACAAAAAAGCTCTCTTTTATTGAATTTGACTGTTTCTGTTGTTAAACATCATAATAATGTGTATTCAGGTTCAAAATGACTGTTTATAGAAGTATTAGAGGATTTGGGGGGGGGGATATTTTGTCCTAAAATATTAGTATATTTGCCATTTTTTCAGGATGCAACTGCCTCAGAGTTTCTATTCTAGTACTTAGTGTAGTGGCTTAAGGATGTGAGCAGTAGTTTCTGCAGTACAGGGGGATGGATTCCATAAAGTTCAAGGAAGCTAGATAGCTCAGCACACCAAAAGAAAACTTCAGTGCATCAGCTGCAGACGTGATTCCAGAAGCCTCACCGAAGGTCAACCAAGTACTTAAGTATTCAGCATACGATAATTAGGGATTCTATGCACACTGGTCTGATTTCAAAACATATTGTGCGCACACAACACAACTCAAATGTGACAAACAGCCATTCAAACTCTGTTTCTAAATTCCACAGCGCATACTTTCCAGATGCTAAGGAATTCAAGTGAATATTATGGATTAAGATGAAATCCATATCAAAACTGGAAAAATATATATAAAAATGCAACCTGCTATTAATATACTGAAACAGGCTGCAGTGATACAAGCCATAAATGAGGATGTGGCTGTGCATCCTAAAAGGCAGCCAGCTAGAGTCAGAGCAAGGCTGCAACTAAACCAGTTGTCTCACCTGGAAATAATCGACAGATACCATCTAGACAGATAACTGGTGCAAGCTGTCTGTAACATTTGTGCCCCACTCATGTCTGTGCAGATCCTGTGAGGAAACCCCATCCCCCTTGAAACCAAAGGTGTCTCAGCCTGGGTGTACTTGCATCTGATGCATTCCAGAAATACATGGAAGATGTTGTTGGAGTATCACAGACAACTGCCAGTCATATCCTGGCAAAATTCCTGGAAGCAATCTGCAGCAAGGTGGATAACACACACTTTCCATCCAAACCATGGAGCAGAAAACAGTAATGCACCAGCGCTATAACACAGCAAACTTCCCCCATGTACTCAGTGCAACAGATTGCACACACATACCTATCAAGATACCAGTACATCCAGAAGAAGATCAATGGATAAACAGAAAGATATGGCTATCCATCAACTGCCAAGTTGTGTGTGCATCAAATGATAGCATAACAAACATCATGGCACCACACCCTGGAAATGTCCATGATGCTGCTAGTTGGAGGGAAAGTGGACTGAGGGCTACATTTCAGCAAGGTGAAATACCTGAGGGACTGCTACTGGCTAAGTACAGGAATACAGCTAGGATGCAGTTTAAGGGTACCCCTCTCAACAATATCCATTATGACCAAAACATATTTTTATTCCCACAACTTGAGACTGTGATTATCCACTTGAACCGTAGCTAATGACCCCATACCGTGAACCATCAAACCTTGCACAGGAGGCCTACAGCAGAGCACACACAACAATCATAAAAACCATAGAGCATGTGTTTGTTGCACTAAAAGCTAGGTTCAGATGTCTCAACACATCTGGGAGTGCACTGCAATACCCACTTGAGAAGGCAGAACAGATAATGACAGTGTGCACCATGCTGCACAACATGCTAACCAGATAACATATGGTCTTCCAGCTGCAGGTGTGGGTGAACTATCCCAAGAGCCCCAAATGTCTGAAGAGGGCATCCCACAGGTATTGAAGGAGGAGCAGGAGGACATAGGCAACAGAAGTCACAGGCATAATATGAGCCAGCTATGTGTAGTATACTGTTGGACACATTCTAAACCAGTCTTGGGCAACCTCGGTGATGTCTCACACCACTGTGTGCTCTTCCCCAACCATGTAGGGACACTTCTTGCCCTGGATGCTGCACAAAAGAGATAGATGGGGCTACAACACCATGTTGAGTTGAAGGAACATGACTGTGAGTTGAAGACCTTGTGACTAGTGGAACCTCAGCATATGGGCCAGGAGTTGAACTCTGTACAGGATGGATCACATATAGTGATTCTTGATGGCCATTGGTGGTTCTGTGGACAGATGGCCTGCCTTTCACAGTTAGTAATCTGCTGAGCACAGTCATGGGATGCAGAGCTCTGCTTGTAGTATGGCACTGCTGCAGTACTGTAGAGACCAGAGTTTCCACCAACCATGCCACAGTTAGCAGACTTTCATTCTGAGAGCCCAGTGCAGCCATAATCTCACTTTGCCTGCACTGTTATCCTTCATACATGACATCCAGCTGGAGTGCCACATGACCTGTGGCACAGGCAAGTGCATGGACTTCTTAATAATGGCTTTGCTGTGACTGTTCATTTGCCCACTACAGAAGGTGGATACCCTTTGACACCTGGCCATGCACACCATCTCCTTGTCTATGTCTATCGTGACACCATGTTCCTGGTCGCTGTGTGGAACTGCAAGCAGCATTGCTCTCACCTAGGATGTGCTGGTCAATGGCCTCACCCTATTTAACATCCACTGTGGCATCATCCTCTTAAGGACAAGATAAGTGGACCTTCACATCCAAGGCTACATCGGCTGCAACATCATTGTCAACCTCATGAATGGACTCTCCAAACACCTGAAGGTCCTCTATGCTAGGGGCCATATTCCCATGCTGCGACACATCTTGAACACCATCTTGATCACTGGATGGGATTTTGGATGATAAAGACAGCTGATGTGCTGCAAGATACAGAAACACAGATCAGTACAATATTCCTACATGACATGATGAATATCATCAAAGACATATGGCATATATATGTCACTGCAATGTTACAAATAATAATAACTTCACTTGCATTCTAATGTATGCATGTTTCATGAAATATACATAAAATAAGTATATAATCTGGTTACATGGCCAACATACATGATATATGTGATGCATAACAAAATACACCTAGCAAACACTCATTGGAAGTTGGTGGTGTAGAACAGGGATGAACTTCAATTAGCGTAGGGAAAAAAACAGCACATGATTTACACCATTATCCAGATGAACACAGTTAAAACATACAGAATGCATGACATACACATAACATTTGTATGTACACTTGAACATGATGCAGATGGACCTAGGAATTGTAAGATGGACACAGTATTAATGGAGGTCAACTGCAGGATTAACAGCAAGGACAAGTATAAAACATATTTATTTAACATTTGTTTACTGAGAAAGTCTGACTTGGTTTAACACAGGGAGGACATGCAGACTCTGTACAGAAGGCATTCCAGCTGAGAATTGAACCAGGGAACTTCTTGCTGTGAGGCGACAACATCAACCGCTGCACCACTGCACTGACCAAGTATTTAGTAGCATACACTCCTGCTGTGTAGAGGTTGTGTGTTGTACTGTGGCTCCTGCAGTGGGAAAGTAAAGAGAAAGACGGCACAGTCATGTATTTCGTAAAATGAATACTGACACTATCAAATATACAGAACAGTAGTATGGCCTGCAAATACTCATGTGATGGATATTACAACTACACACCAGAAGAGTCTGCATTGACAAATATTGACAAAAACATCAGGCATCACGTGCTACACATTGTTGAAAACTCTGACAATGTTACCTGGTCTTTCTGTACTTGGTAATATATGGCTTGTCCCTCCACTGGATGTACCTGTAGTGTTCAGTGTTAGAGAAACAACAATATAACAGTAAACAGCAGTGCAATTAGATGAGGCAAGGGCACTAACAAGGTAGTGTTCACAGTAGCAGTATAGAGACACTCACCTGCTGATCCCTGGTGTAGTCCCAAATTAGATGGACCAGTGAAGATTAATGCAATTAGCATCTCAAATGTTGTTTGGAGTGCTCTGTCTGTAACTCAGTTGTACCAATACATGTAATTAGACTTATGTTCATCACCCTTACCCTGTGGAAATGGGTTAATGGCTTAACTCTACTGCTATAGATCAAAAACAGCAATACATGAATATGCATGTTACAGCAATATGCAGTGATTGTCTCAATATACATCCCTGTAATGAAAATAAATACATATATATCATTCCTGGAACTCCAGCTTCAATCCCACCACCAGGGATGTGTCGCTCCACTCCTGCTGTATGCAGTGAGGCCAGAAGTATTGTAATGTCGTCAGGGGAGTCAGTGGTGGTCCACCATTCATGGCATCCCTTGAACTCTCATAACATGTCACTCTGTTGGCTGGATGAAGGATCATATCCAAACAGAGTCATCTACAGGATTTACCGGATGAGTGGTGGCCTTCAACTGCATTGATCATATTGGTGAGGTCCATCCAGATTTAATTTCTCCAAACAGTATCACCTTAATGGCCTTGGAGTCTCCTTTCATGTTGGCGGAGAGCATCAAGTATGATTTCATTTTCCTGGGGAGAGAAGTTGTCACCCCTAGGATGGTTGGCCATCTGAAAGACATTGATATGCACATGATAATATTCATGTTTGAGCCCATTTATTTATTTTATTTTACATTTGTTGACTGGGAGATTCCGACTGGATACATGTCCATTTTCAGTGGAGGCCAGGGGAGGAAAAGCTCCACAGATTAATGCTAACATACAAGTGAGTTATTAATACATAGTAAGCAAATTAATACATAGTAAGCAAATTGTCTAGGAAAGGACATTGTCTTCCAAGATTGCATAGGTTTACATTACATAGTTGCTTAAGTAACAGAAACACATTGTTTACCAGATTGAATAGGTTTTACAGTTTGATGGTGCAATGGTCCTGGTAATGGCAAGAATATTTCTACATTTCATAGTTTTTAAATTATGAAGTAGGATCGTGTGTAGAATGAAATAGATTCTATAGGACAAATAGCGTAAGATATCTAAGTAAATGTGGAGTAGAGAAGAGTTTTTGATTATGCTTTCTCTGCAAAGGATAGAGGAGACTGGGAGCAACAGGGGGGTAGGGTCAACCTGGGGGGTGGCAGGGGCATTGCCTAGTGAGCATTAGATGTTCTTTTAAGTAGTTTTTTGAAAGTAGTCATTGAGTTGACGGATGGCGGAGGGTAATGAGTTCCAGATTTTACCTATGTGGTCGGGGAAGAGGGAGTCGCCTGTTGAATTATTGGATTTGGTCACCTTGATTTGTTTTTTGTCACTAGAGCGAAGTTGTCTGGGAATGGCTTGCAACTTAAGTAGGTTAGATAGTGCCGGCATTTTATTGGGAAATAGTAAGAGTTTGTGGGCAAACGAGTGCTGATGAAGTGTGAGGAGATTTGGGAATTCAAGCCAATTAAGTTGATGTAGTGACTGACAGTGGTGAGCATGATAGGGGGCACTGGTGGCAAATCTAGCAATCTGATTATAGCAGATGTTGAGCTTGGACATTTGGGTTTTAGGTAGGTTAGTTAAGATGGGGGCAGCATATAGTAGAGGGGAGAGGAGGTGGGTTTGAGCTATGGTTATTCTAGCAGTTGCGGTTAGGAATGGATTATTTTTATAAAGACTGCACAGTTTTTTGTGGATGTTTTAATAGTTTAATTTATATGTATATCGAACCTGAGGTTGTTGTCAATAGTGACACCTAGCAGTTTGGTATGAGTGACTGGAGAGATGATAGTCCCATCTCTGGATGAAATATTGAACAGGTTGGGCATTGGGGTTGATTTCTTAGGTTTAAATAGCAGAAGTTTGGTCTTTTTGGCATTAAGTAAAAGGTTTTTATTAAGAAACAATGTTTTGGTAGTTCTGAAGGCTTTTTGGGTGATGGAGAGGAGTTTGTGGGGTTTATTGACTGAGCAGACTAAAGTTGAGTCGTGAGAGTATTGTATGACAGTTGCATCTTGGCAGTTGCATTTCATTGTGTGAACAGCATATGTCAACATAAACAGTATGTATTACAGTGCACTGAAAATGTCTGTATAACACTGTGTATGATGAATACTAATGTGACATATTAAAAGTAACAACACCTTCATATGTAACATTGATAAAATCAAAATAACATGCAATATCTTTACAGTTTGTGAGTGGGATTAGCACCACTGACAATACGTATACATTGCATAGAGGTCTGAAGACAACAGCATTATGCCACATGAGTCTGCTTACATGCCAAATTCAAATACTACAACAAATAATCTGAAAAATTTACGGAATATGGAAGTAAACCTCAAGATCCATAGTCTGGCCACAGACAGTACAGATCCTTAGCATATTGTACTAATAATATCTCTGTTACGAATCATCATTGAAGACATACCATAACATCAACAGCACGTTTATAACAGTTTTGTTAGGAGACACGAAATAAGAAATATTCATAACTGCAGTACATACTAGATATGGATAGTGTTGAAATCTGTAGCTTTCCATAGTTACAACGCAGAATGCAAGGAATTACCAGTAAAAATTGTGGATGATCCATATATCAGCCTTCATATACTGTTAACATTTGCAATCGAAGTCTGCCTGTACAACTGCATATGAGACTGAAATAAACTATTTAGAAGAACAACACCTGTATGCATATATTTAAAGACAACATCACTCCAGTAACTTATGACAGCTTCTGTTAAAGTTATCATTTTGAGTAAACATTAATTTAAACATGTACCTTTTGTGATGAGTAATTTTAACAAATTTACTAATCACTACAACAGAAATGCTACTAATTGCCAATGTATCTTTCACTCCAAACCATAGAACTAAAGTGCACCTGGTGTGCACTGAAGTTTAAATATTATTTTACTATAGATAATTAATGAGGGTCATTAAAATTCAAGTTTTTGGAATCCAATTCATGCATATCAGTGTAAATTTCCATTATGCGTCGAAACACCCAGGTGTATCATGAGTTACACTTGACTGTTATCTTCCAATAATCTGATAACATGACATCAGCACCACTTTCAAACACTGATTTTGATATATTTACTGAGCAGACCATTGTTAACTGTGAACTAAGTGGTACCTCAGTAAGCATTTCTCTGTTTTTGTATTTTCCAAATTTATTCAACTTGAGAATCATGATGGCTACTTCAAGGAGGCTGAGATGTGTCCATGCACCCAACTGGACTGACGAGGTGACAACCCAGATATTGACTATGTACAACAGATTGGAGCAGAGGATGAAAGCCAGACACAGGAACTTTACCATAAACAATGTGTTGAACTGGATCATGAAGGAACATTGACAGAGGACAGGTATCTACTTCACTGGAGAGCTGGTTCATCACCACTACGATGACCTGCATTGGAGGGACTTAGAGGAGCTTCTAAGGAGGATCGCCAAGGTGTGGAGGCAGCCTATAGACCCCTATAGTAAGTACCAATATTTTACGTATACCTGAGCATTGCTACGGATTTTACAGATATTTCTCTGTACCACAGATAGATGTTTTTATAACCATGTATTAGCAGCTGTGATAACTAGCTTGTGGCAATAGTCAAGTGGACATGATAAATATTGTCCTCTTAAGTATGGGTTTGACTCCCATGTTGTTAATTTATTTAATAATGTGTATAATATCCATAAGTATGTCCTTTGTAGATGTACATATGTTTTACAACATCTAACTAAATAATTTCATAAAGCCACTGTTCTCATGCATCACATAGAGCCTAGGCCACAGGTGAATGAGCATTTTGTAATTTTTCATTTATAGTCACATTGTATCACCTATTGGACCATTTCAAGCTGGAAGGCAAACACATATATAACTTCATTACATTATTCCTCCTAAACAATTACATAGACACGTTTATTTAATTTAAAAAGTAATGCTTGTTCCATTGCTTACATATGTGTTTTAGTTATGTGTTGGTAACTGTTATTTCTTTACTATGAAAGGGCTACAATTTTTTTGCATTTTATGTATTCATCTGTTTTCTGCTTTTCTGCAATGAAACCCTTGCTGAATGTTAGCTTGGCCTGTAAAACAACTGGCTAGCATGTCTATTTTTTGGCATGTTATGGGTTCCAAACTACATAGAGGAAACACATATATGTACCTTTTACCTTGGTTAACTTCACCCATAGTATTTTTGGAAGAACCATATTGCAACGCTTTATATTAAGGTCTATGTTGTGCATGGTAACAACTCACTGATATAGAATTTCTATGAATATGGCCATAATCCATAATGTTCTGATAACATCAGCTTTCTAATAACAGAGCTTTTAGAGCAGTACCTGTTCACTTAAGAGTAATGTGCTGATTGTTAGACCATGTTGTAAGGAAATAGACTAGTATGTCAACAATTTGGTGCATTGTGTGTTCAAATCTGGAAAGGGGCCACATATATCTGAAACTATTTTCTTGCTTTAATCTACCCATGGTATTTATTTATTGAGGCATTTTACACTTATTGATATTAATGTATATTTTGACCGTAGTTGCAAATAACGTGGTTATTTGTTATATTCCTAGTAATATATCTGTAATCCATAACATTCTGTTAACATCAGCTATTTAACTGCGAGGGCAGTACATCTTGCCAAATCCTGTTATATGTCTAAGCAACTGTTGGTTAATATTGTATACTTTGAAATATTAATGTCAATAGAACAACATCATCCTCAAATTTTGAGGGACTGGGATGAGCAGACTAGCAGCTGAAATGAAGAACAGGGAAGGTTTGTGTATTTGTGATATGCAGTTTAACAATGAATAATGGTCCTTACACATGCCTTTCTGTCTCCTTAATGTACATTAACATGTATGGTTCTGTTTACAGAAGCTGTATGCTACTTGACACTGTTGCACTGCCTGAGGAATGTATGTTCTGCATTACCATTAATGTATCTGAACACAGTGATAACGAATGTATTTTTCCAATAATAAGGAAGTATGTAAAGAAGAGTTAAAAAGGCTACGCATATGTTTTTAAATAGAGGTTATGCAAGAAGGCTGGTAGAGGAAGCTGCTGAAAATTTAAAGGGAAAAACAACTGCTACAGTCAGGCATCAAGAGAAAAAAATGAGTTAATGTTGTTTGTCTTTCGGCCTTTCTCGGTAAGGGGTCGCCACAGCGGAACTCCGGTCTGCTAATCATTGGCAGTAGATTTTTACGAAACACCGAGGTGCCAGCTCGATGACCAACCTTCAACAAAGGCACACCCATTTACGCATGTCTTTCAAAAGCTACCCAACCGTGGGGAGGACATGCAGACTCCACACAGAAGGCACTCCCAAGCCCAGCTGAGAATCAAAAGGAAGAACCTCTTGCTGTGAGGTAACAATGCTACTACCGTACCACCGCGGCACAGAAAAAAACGAGTTAATAATGGAGTAAAATTAGAAAAAATATTTTTTGTGACTAAATATACACTCTTTTCAGACAAGTTAAATAGTATAATAAGATATTTTTGGGACATCCTGGCTAGATGTAGATGTTTAGATCTGCTGAGTAAATAATCAACTACAGATTTCTTATACTAGGGGTAGAAGCACTAAGGATTTTATAGTGCATGGAAAGTTTTGTCTGTCCACTATAGAAAGAAGCCATGAGCTTATATTCCAAGGCACTGTTCCATGCGGAAAGTGTAAAAGCTATAGGCATATAGTGAAAGGTTTTGAAAAAATAATTGGAAAAAGGTTGCAAATTAAAGGAATATATGGATGTCAGAGTGAGAGAATAGTATATTGGATTTAATGCCCATATAATAAGTTTTATATAGGAGAGAGTAAAAGAAATGTCGGTACTAGGCTAAGGGAACACATTAGAGACATTAAAAAGGGAAGGGGAGAAAATCCTGTAGCTTTACACTTTAGAGAAGAACATGATAGTAACCCACAGGGGTTACAAGCTACAGTTTTGGAACAAATTGCCTATGATGAGATAACTATAAATAATGTAAAAAGTAAACTATGGAAAAAGGAATTAATGTTGATTTTAAAATATGGCACTTTATTTCCCGGTGGACTGAATAGGGAATGTAATTGGAAGTGTATGCTGTGATTAATTAATTGAATAAATGTGACCTTTAATTGGATAATGGTTTTATGAATGTATGCATTTAAGGGGGGCAGTTGAAAAAATATGGTATACTCTGTAAAGGCATATTTGCCAAAGCGCTAGAGAGATTACTTTGTTGTTTTAATAAAAACTTTTCTTGGAAGGATTTCGCTGACAGTGTTTTTTGTGGTTGATATTGAGCATTCAGCTAGTTGTGGTGATATTTTATTTTTCCAACTGTTTAGCTACATAAACAGCACATTTTCATTCTTTGCAGTCCTAAGACGAGTTCATTTTTAGTAGACCATCCTATTCCCTATCAAGATGATGTCATAACATAAAAGACTTTTCACTGCCTGCAAAGAATGCATTGTCACGTTAAGATGTGTTAGGTAGGCAGGTAGTGCTTAAGGTTACAGTATGGATTTAGATTGTGTTTGTGGGTTTGAATCACATGTTCTCCAATCCGTGCTCAAATATGTTAATATCTGCATGTAAAAATGTCAACTGAGTATTGTGACTATCTAATGTTCTTCAGAAAGAAATGTCTATAAACTGTGTTGAGAAATGAATGTCAGTGTTATTTGAAGAATACATTTTTCATACATTCTATTTTTTTATTTCAGGTGAGGAGCATCGCAGGCGGAGCAAAGTCATGTGCATCGAGCGGATGCACAGGCTTAAAGATCAGCGCAGGGAGAGAGGTGTTTTGATTATTTTACATATTTTATTAACTGAAATGCATCTTCCCCTATTTACAGGTCTGTATTTTTCACAATGAAGTGTTTATTGATTAGAATGCAAGAATACCCATTATGTATCAGTAAGGTAAATAAAATAATCACATGGTAGCTGTGCTTACAACTATGAATAAAACATAACAATGCTGTTATTTTATGTATCACTGAGACATTTTTTTCAGCACACATTCTTTTAAATGTATGTCACAGCCAACCTAAATAACAATTGGTTTGGTATATCTGTTACACATAGGAGCATAGGAGATTACTAGGCTAATGACCCGGAGGTGGTGGTCATTTTAAGCCTAGTCATTTCAGCCAAATGTAATACCATAGAAATGCTAGTCAATACCCAAGATTGCATTTAGTGATGACTGCTCATGTCTTATGGTGCCCCATCCACTTGTTCAGATTCCTCTTGAACAGTATCATAAAGGTGCTCTGTTTCACATGAATTGGTACCCTGTTCCAAAGATGCAGCAGTCACTGGGAGATAACTCTGTCCCCCCAGCATGGGCTATTTAAGTTGCAGGCCATATTTAGGTCCCAGGAATGGGTAGCCCTAGTCCCGTTTGATTTATGGATATGTAGCAGTTTCATTAGGTTTGGGTCTTGGATTGCTCTGTAGGCCAGGCATAAGTCTCCCTGAAGAAGTCTAAACAATATGGAGTATAGTGACAGGGACTTTAGTCAGTCTGTATAAGGCACATTCTGGAGCCTCTTGATCTTCTTTGTTAAAAACCTCCAAGGTCTCTGTAATTGATGAAGTTGCTTAGTATGGTACATGCCAAATGGGGCGTTATACTCAGTTATGGGCCAGATAAGTGCCGAGTACAGGGGGTATTATAACTTCTTTTGCTCTTGAGGCGGCGATGCCTTTACTAATCAAGTATGCTATGTAGAAAGCTTTCCTTACTACAGCAGCTACATGGTGGT
This sequence comes from Protopterus annectens, assembly GCF_019279795.1. Classification (NCBI taxonomy): domain Eukaryota; kingdom Metazoa; phylum Chordata; order Ceratodontiformes; family Protopteridae; genus Protopterus; species Protopterus annectens. Next base: position 680,924,064 of record NC_056743.1, on the reverse strand, counting down.
CAAAGTTAAAGTCGCATTCAACTTGTGATCCCAGGTCCCTTACTACTTCATGGGTACTTGGGGTATTGTTGTTGATTTGATAGTGTGAGGGACATTGTTTGTGCTGAAGGGAATGATGATGCATTTCTTTGCATTCAGTTTGAGACCCTCCTGAAGTATTCTGACATCTTTTGGGGATTTAATGATTGCACCTAGTTTGCAGTCGTCTGCAAACTTGGTCAGCCATAACCCCTTAGCTTTGACCTGAACTTCTCAGAGTATCTGAGAAGTATATACCAAACAGTAGGGGGGCCATCACTGACCCCTGTGGCACCCCACTGGTAACAGGTCTGTTGGTTGATGTGGAGTCACCCACTTTGATAGTTAGTGTCCAGTATGTGAGCCAGTTGGCAACCCATCTTACAACAAAGGGGTTTACATTTGGTTTTATTTATTTACATTTGTTGACCGGGAGTGTCTGACTGGACGTAGGTCCATTTTCAGCGGAGGCCCGGGGAGAAAAGCTCCAATTTGCTTTGGTTTGCTAAGTTTATCAGTAATGCCTGAATGCGGGATTGTGTTTTTTGGATGACAGCTGTCATGATGTCCCACTGGCTTGATGTGGTGTTGTGTGTCATCGTTTGGCAATACTGATGCCAGTGAGATCATATATAGGTAAATGCTGTCTATGTGCAGTCCTCCTTTTCTGATTGCATCAAACAGCAGTGTAACATTTATATGTACACAATGTTACAAATACCACATTCTTTCACAGTACATTATGCCATGTTAGTTTTATGTAGCATTTCCACACCTAGGATGTACTGACATTGGTGTACACCTTCAATAAATAGTTGTACACATTAAATGACTGTACATGTGTGCGCACATCGTCGGATACTTACTGACACACAAATGTGCCTTTGACATGTGAGCATTCAGTGATTTACTGCTGATGTGTTGTAATGATGCTCACAGGACTGTCCTCTGCTCATAATGAGCACAGTGGTTGGCATACACCTGCGTTTTTTTATTTGATGTTTGCATAATAGTATATGTGTATATGCTTTAATTTTTAGCTTTCTTACCTATGCGTGTTGATATGACGTGTGTGTGTGTGTGTGTGTGTGTGTGTGTGTGTGTGTGTGTGTGTGTGTGTGTGTGTGTGTGTGTGTGTGTTTGTGTGTGCGTGTGTGTGTGTGTTTTATACATGTCCAGTTCTATGGATATCAGCAATCCATCTGGCCATTTGACATACATTTTCCATTTTGCTAAATGTATGTCTGTGTGGCTTCTACAGCACTCTGCGTGCTTTACACATGCATTTATATTATGTCAACTTACCTTGTCCTGCTTTTACCCTGATGTGGGCCCAGGTTGTCCACTTCCCTCCCACCTTCATACTTCCTTATTATTTTTTGCAGGTATGTTTGCCTTTGTTAAAACTACTGACCATTGCCATTTTTATTAGTTTGACACAGTGAGCATGTGATGCATGTATGTGCACTGTATAATGTTCATAGGTTCATAGGTTTATACTAGGCTATCTTCCCTAAGGCATTTATAAGCCTAGCCCAAAGTTTTGTGGCTTATTATATGAAAAAATACTGTGCCCATTAGTTTGTTGTGCCTCTGTCCAGCAGTGACACAGAGATGATTCTCTCCCATCCACAGGTCAAGATTTCTCTTGAACAGAGCGTGTTCTGCCTCACATGGACCGGGATTTTATTCCACAGCATAGGGAGTCTCTGAGTGATAAATCTCCCCCTCCACCACGTCCTATTTATATCCATGCTAAGGTTTAAGTCGCTTGCTCTAGTGGTTTTGGTGGATTTGGATTTTTGAGGTGGAGTATGTCCATTAATTCCGGGTTGGACATGGCCTTGTATGTCAGGCACATGTCACCTCTGAGCAGTGAATAGAGCTGGAGTTTCTTCAATCTGGCAGCATATGACAGATTTTGGAGTCCCTTATCCTTTTGGTGAGGAACTTTTGGGGTCTCTCCAATTGCTGCAAATGTCGGGTGAGATACATCCCATATCATTGGTCTGATAAGTGAAGAGTACAGGGGAACAATGACCTCACTAGATCTGGATGTGAATCCCTTCATGATCAGGTGGGCAATGTAGAAGGTCTTTCTAACTACTTTAGCGTGAGTGTCACATTTTTGGCGTTTAACTTCAGGCCATGGCTCTGGCACCAGCTATCTATTTAGTCCTCCTATGTTGGCCTGTACTTCGCCAGCAACTCTAACCCTGTGGGTTCCATCTTGTGACATATGGGTTTACATTTGTTTTTCTACAATACCCGGTGGGGTATTGGTGTGGCTCTTGCAAGGTCAGGGTAGCTGTATGGACTGCCTTTCCTCATCAATGGCCTTGATGACTGTTTCAAGTTCAAAAGGCATGATCTGCCCTTGACGGAAGCCAAACTGGGTCGGGTCCAATGTCTGCAAGTCCCCTATATCTTTGTTTATGAGCTCCATTATGATCCTCTCCATAGCTTTGCAGACTAGACTTGTTAAGCTTATGGGGTGGTAATTACCAGGGTCCGTAGAGGCACCGCCTTTGTGGAGTGGGACCACAGTTGCCGTCCTGTGGTAAGGCTGAGATTAAACATCTGCCTTATGTGGGACGTGTTGCTGGCTAATGCTTGGCTAATGCTTGCACTGTGCCCTTGTTCTCATACTTGTGTGTATTCCAGTGTAGATTTTTTTCACATCTATGTGTATAACTGCTATATTCATCATGCTGCACTGTTACATTTTTGAACATATTACTACGTCATTGGTGTATGTATATCAACACTGATTTCATGTACAAACAGGAATACAACTGCAGAAGTGGAATAAGTGTCTTTACGAGTAAAAGCAGCAAGTATAAACCAACAGAGAACGTAAAGAACACAGACACGACAAATAAATAACTAAAACAGGATGTACTTTATTAAATAAAACAAGAACAGACAAGCACTTTCACACCAAAACTTGGCGCTTCCTCAGATCCTTATAATATTCTAAAATAACTAACTAATTCATAGATACTTCCATCCAGTCACAGAAAAGATGCAAAGCACAAAGCAGTTTTAAAAATATTGAATGGATTAACACAAAATATCAAAACCAATCAGATCATCTAAAAAATAGGCATGTTTGAAGAAAATTTCATAGCTACCCACACATTCAAAGCCAATATCCCATAACTACTGTTAGATGCATGGTCCAAACTTTTCAGTGGGCTAGTCGATTTGTGGAAACTAACAACCAGTCATAACAAGAAGAGCAAGTCACATTATAGTTCTAAAAAGTACCCAATGAGCCACCTCTAAACATTACAGTTAGCCTGCTCATCTAAAGAGGGGGGTATGTTTAAAAGTGCAGTTTGATTGGTACACATTAATTTAGACTAGACCCCTTATCTGCCTTCACGCGCATTATCCATGTAAGGTCCTTCTCTTCCATCCTATTAGTGAGATCTCAACCTAGAATTATGCTGACAGATTTGCAAAACTAAAAAGACAAAAGAATGCCAAGCATCAAAACTCATAATGTGCTTAGCTAAAGCACTATTCTCACCTGAGGTTCTGATATCATATATATGCTTGTGAATCCACTCCCTCAAAGAGTGGTTCGTCTTGCCAACATAGAAACAGGGGCACTTAGTATATCTAGCTAAGAAAACTAAATCCCTTGTTTGGCAATCAGCATAAAAAGAAAATGGGTGAACATTTCCTGTTGTAGGATGTATAAAACGATCAGCATTGGTATCTATGTAACAGCAAAAATTACATGATCTACAGGCATAAGTCCGTCTACAATGTGAGAGAGGTTGTATATGGGATAAATTACTATTCTTGTAACAAAGCAGGTGCTTAAGTGATTTTTTATTCTTGAATACAAAACTAAGTTCAACACCCACTAATTCTTTAATCTTTTTATCAGCCAGCAAAATATTCCAGTTCTTTCTAAAAATGTTGCAGATAGTGTTAACCTCATATGAACAGAACAGAGAGACTCCCCACCTTAGTAGATTTAGATTCAACTAAGGGATGTTTTACAGCAGATGGACCAGGGCCTGAAAAATAAGGTCTACCTCTCCCATGCCTGTCAATGCTCTCATCAGTTAGACACATATCCAACTTGAGATTGGTATACCCTCTTAACTTTAAATCTGTCCTTAAGTAGGATATCTACTGTTTAAGATCCATATCATCGACAACCAACCTAGATAGCCGCATCCCTTGACCCTTGACTATATTCTTAAACATATACTTTGGATGCATGCTTTTCCTATGCAAAATATGATTTATTCTACAAGGTTTCTTGTATAAATTTGAGATAAGATGGCCATCTGATGTCTTACGGACATGTACGTCTAGAAACTCTGTTTCAAACAAGGAACAATTCATAATAAAAAACAAAAAAGAAGTAGAGGAATTGCAAAACTCAACAAATTCTAATAATTCAGCTTGTGAGCCAGTCCGTAACAGAAAGACATCATCGACAAAATATAGATAGAACTTAATATGTTTAAGAAAATCATTTACTTCTAGGTCTTCGATACTCTCCCAATGTGCCAGAACTAAATTGGCATAACACTTGGCAGAGGATGTATGCATTGCTACTCCAAGAATCTGTAAACAATACTTGTCCTCAAATAGGAAAACGTTGTTCAAAATTAGTTCAATAGACAAATAAATTAAGCTAATTTTCACAGGGGAGAACTCAGTATTTGTTTCAAGAAAGTCCCGTGAGAAACTCTAACCCAACAGCTTTGGGGATAACTGTGAACAAAGACTGAACATGTAAAGCAACTAAAATAACATCACTAATAGTAGGAAGTTCACAAGAAACTTTGTACAAAGATTGCAAAAACAGCTTAGTGTCCTTCGTTACAGTTTGCATCTTATCAAGCAAAGGTCTAATCATTTTCTACCCATAGATCGCTAAAGTCTCAGATAGCCAACCCTTCCAGAAAGAGTGGGTCTCATCGGTGGAAGGGTAGAATGTTTTTTTGTATTTTCAGAAGTGCATATATGACAGGTACAGAAGGAAAATCAAGCTTTAAAATAATCATAAAGTTCTCATGTAAAGTACCTACTCATAACACAGTCATACAACTCAGTATCTACACTACAAATGATCCCATCAGTTTCTTCCTTGCTAACAACAGAATGTGTGGTAGTATCAGACAAAAGAGTGAGCATACTATTAGACTAAAAAGCACTATCCATAAAGACAATAGCCCCGTGCTTATCTGCTGGGTGGCTAACCAGTTCATCCATTTCTTGCAGTTCTTTAAGAGCTATATATTCATCTCTGGTTAAGTATTTTGATTTTCTCTTGGATCTAGTTGTATCCCCAAACACAATTGCAAAATCGGACTCACAAACTTTTGTAAATGCCTCCAAGATCAGATGCCATGATGGAACAAAACTACTTGTTTTTTTTTTTAAAGTGTCCCTCTGAGCACCAACAGGAAACACTAACTTCAAGATGACATTTCATGTAAAGCACTGCAGATCAAGTATTGTACTGCAAAACCCTAAAGGCTTAAAAGGTATAAAAGAAAGTTCATTCTCTAATAGGGAGTGCTGTTGTTAAGTGAGTATAAATGATGAGATATTACAAACTAGGGGGCTTTGGACTGCTCCCACATGCTCTTGATGGTGGGATGTATTAAATGGTCCTGCATCAGTTTCCACTATTTTCTTCCCTTGCTCCGGGACCTACTTGTGGCTGAAGTGTCTCTTATAGGTAGTGGCAGGGACAGAAAAACCAAAGGGGAGCTAAAAGTGGACACTGGGACAGTTTTCCTGCATATATCAGCTCCCAATGACAAAGCAGTAATACTGTCTGGGCTGAATCCAAGAATCGAGCCAAGGGTAGAAGTGCTGGTGGATGCATCAGCCTGGTCCTTCTGGTCGGTAAGTGTTGCCTATGTGCTCCACTTGTGTTATGCTGCCAACATGGTGATTGCATTTAAGTGACTGGACTGTATATGCATTCTTGTGCATGCATGCCATGTTTCTGTCATACTTACATGTTATTGTCATGTGACATTTATTTTGGTTTCAATGTGTGCATGACACACATTAACACATTACACTTTCAACACACATTCAACTGTCCATGCATTGTGGCAGTTAACTTGCAGATAGTGCTGCAAGAGGTAGCCTATGAACATGTATGTTACTGGGGCAACTGACAGACAACATATGTTGTCCATACTCCATCAGTAACAGTGTTATATGCCTTGAATTTCTGTTTTGCCATATCAGGTATGTGCAACATACAGACATGTCATTCCACATTTTTTTGGATGACAGCTGGCATGATGTCCCACAGTCATGCTGTGGTGTTGTGTCATTTTTTGGCAATACTGATGCCATGTGGGATCATATACAGGTATATACTGTCTATGTGCAGTCCTCCTTTTCTGATTGCATCAAACAGCAATGTAACATTAATATGTACACAATGCTACAGATAACACATTCTTTCACAGTACTTTATACTGTGTTAGTTTTATATAGCATTTCCACATCTATGCTGTACTGACATCGGTGTAGACCTTCGATAAATGGTTGTACACATTGAATGACTGTATGTGTATGTGCACATTGTCGGATACTTACTGACACACAAATGTACCTTTGACATGGGAGCATTCAGTGACTTACTGCTGATGTGCTGTAATGGTACTCACAGGACTTTCCTCTGCTTCATAATGAGCAGGGTGGTTGACATACACCTGTGTTTCTTTAGATGACATTTGCATAACAGTATATGTGTATATGCTTTTAATTTTTTGCTTTCTTACCTATGCATGTTGATGCAACATGATTGCACATTACTGTGTGTGTGTGTGTGTGTGTGTGTGTGTGTGTGTGTGTGTGTGTGTGTGTGTGTGTGTGTGTGTTTTATACTTGTCCAGTTCTGAGGACATGAGCAATCCATCTGGTAATTTGACATACATTTTTCATTTTGTTAATGTATGTCTGTGTGGCTTCTATAGCACCCTGGGTGCTTTACACATGCATTTATATTGTGTCAACTTACCTTGTCTTGCTTTACCCTGATGTGGGCCCAGGTTGTCCAACCCCCACCTTCATATTTCCCTATTATTTTTTGCAGGCATGTTTGCCTTTGTTAAAACTACTATCCATTGCCATTTATTCATTTGACACAGTGAGCATGTGATACATGTGTGGGCATTGTAGAATGCAGGACATATGCAGACAAGTTGCTGGATTATGCTTGCACTGTGCCCTTGTTCTCATTATGCTTGCGTGTTACCCAGTGTCGTTTTTTCACATCCATGTGCACAACCTGCTATATTCATTATGTTGTACTGTTACATTTTTGAACATATAATTACATGTCATTGGTGTATGTATGTATGTGCATCAACAGTGATTTCAGGTACATTCCATTTATGCCACTGACAGACTTACATACACATCTGCACCTGTATGTTGCCTTTGACATGTCATATATATGTGTGTATAACATATACACATTCCATTACACGTTTATTTTGGTTGTGCACACCTACTTGGTATGTAGCAGCATTGGTTGGTCTTCTGCATTAGTTCTGTTTGGCACTGTGCTTGGTTATTTGTCATTCACATGCATCAATTTAGGTTTGGTTTTGTTTTGTGGTGGTGTTATCTACCATTGTTAGACCTGCATTTGATCAGCTGTGATGTTGTGTGGCTTACACATGCAATGCTGATGGACTAATTGATATGCGTATATTTATCCAATGTGTACTGTGATCCTATTTTAGCACTCTGGAACACACATGTACCATTGGTCATGCACATCCAGGTATGACTACCACACAGTTTGCAACATGTTGTAACATGATAGCGCAAAAGTAGATATGTTTTTCTGCTTTTCACCATGGCTGGTATGCATCCCCACCTTGAATCAAAAACTCCAAAAGAAGGATAAATAAACCACAGATTTAAACTTATACGTATATAGGTTTTAAACGGATATATGTGCTTTGTGTCTTGGTGGGTATTAAGTTTTGTTTCACTATGGTCAGTATTGTTCATGTGTTTCTTACCTTGACTGATATTTTAATCTGATTGGCTTGGATCACCCATGTGATTTTAGGCAACAGCCTTTTAAATGAATTGGATAAGTTTGTTTTATTGTTCTGAATGTGTTCCATTAATTTAGGAATAAAAGTGCTTAACATTCTGCATTAAAGATTTTTTTGTACCAGTTCTGGCCAGTGGTTTGGGCTTTTTGCACAGCAGTAAGGTTTACTGATTCATGCAAACCTACCATATTTGTCAACTTTCCATTGCCCATGTTGTGCAGTGTGTTGTCTGTGTAACGTACCTGTCCTTACTGTTTTAAACAACCTTTGCATATACTGTTTTGTGCTATTTGTTCTATGGGTATACCTGATGTGATGACCTTGTCCTCCTCTTTCCCTATGTTTACCTTTCCTTCTATTCTTAAAAAAGGTGCCTATTCACACCAAAAAAAAAAAAAAAAAAGAAAAAGAATTGCACATACCCCTCTGACTATTCCTCATATTTTCCTGTTCCAATATCCATCTTGTTTGTCCCTCTTCTTCACCCATACCCATCTTCTTTTCCATCTCCCACTTTCCTTGGGTGTGTGCATTACTTGTGTTCCTCACACAAGTCTTGAACCCATTGTTAGCAACTGTTAGCTATGGCAATGTGACCATGATTGCCCTTTACCTTTATTTTTTTTTTATTAGAAAATTTATTGATTCTGTTGGAATGGAATCTGTAAGTCTGAGATGATATATTTTAACGGTACATGTATTCTGTAGATATCCATAGTTGTCTCTGAGTTTACTATAAAGAGCGATGTAAATATATATATAAATATATTTGTTAGTTAAAAAATGGCAAGACACCTTGGCAGAGCAACAGTCACTATTCCAGTTTTGGTTCTTTACTTACAGTTAGCGGAAAGCGAATTGGAATAAACGCCTCAGATAATTGATGGTAACCATCCAAATTGATAGCCAAAAGCAAGTTTATGTTGGACAATAACTGTCTGTTAAGATAGCAACTGTTAAAGTTTCACGCCTTCTGCAAACGGTTTGCTGTAAAATAGTCAGCGAAACACACCGGCTGTTTAAATCCCAGTAATTTTTTTGCGTTAACAGGTCGGTTTTCATCTCACCAAACAGAAACTTGTTCCATAGTTAAACAACACAATCTATAATGTGTTGTAGTTCGGTCTTCACCTCATTACAAATGGAAACAGCTGTCCAAAATACACTTTTGAAAAGACCACAGCGATATAATCTTGTAAATACGAACACTTTATTGACATAAAACTGGCAAGCGCTTTCACCTTGTAGGCTTCCTCAGGCCAAGCACATCACAGAGCTTTTAACATATATATATATACTTTAGGTCTGTGTGACATCACTTCCCTTGTGCTTAACTCACATTCAAATATTTAAAGCAACACTAACTATATAAAAAATGTGTATAAAATGCAGAGTATAATGTTGGTCGACTATGATCAGCTCAACATATACTACTTAAAATCAATTATATAATAATAATAAATAAAAATATAAATATGAATGTCATACTTTTATTCTAAATTTGAACACTCTCTGCTATGCTAAGGTGGATTATTTAAGATGACATCAAGTAAGCGTTTTTTAAAAATAAAACCTTATAAAACAAAATAAAAGCCTACAATTAAACTTATGCCAAGTAGGAGTAGCTGTGCCAAGCAAACAATCTCAAGCTTATAAAACCATTCAATGTTAATGGATAGATGACTAAAATACTTTTCTAGACATAACATGTCAGTACAAACACTGCACTCAAAGTTGCATTTTAGGAAATATAAAGCTTAAAAATTATCAGGACTAACATTAAAAACTTCAGTCGAACGTGTATTAAATACCCAAGTTCAAATAAAGGCACTTCAGTTGAACATATATTAAATACCCAGATTCAAGTGATGGCACTTAATTGTGCTTCTGATGAGAAAAACAAAAATAGTTTGCTGGAAATAGCTTATCAAGGCAATACCTAGATTCTAGGTTATATCTCAAAAATAAAGTGATACAGCTTTCTTTAAAACTAATATAGCAGCATTAATCGCTTTTATGTTAGATGCACAAATTCAAGTAAGAGCATACACATATAATTCAAAACATCATACAAAAATCTAAAGACTAAATTGCAGACAAGAACAACTAATCTCTGTTAAACATATATTATATGGTAAATAATGTAGGTTCGCTGGATCAACATAAAATAAACCTTGTAACCTCAGCGTCAATATGATTAGAGCAAGTGCAAAATATGAGGTGTTGTGTCTTTTGTTGTTAATGACAAGACACAGCTTCAAGATTACATTTTCCATATGCAATAGTCTCTAATTAAATCCACAATTTCAAGTACAGACTTTTAAATATACTTTTAAGCATTATGAAAAGCTAAAAGACAGAAGTAAATGGTTGCTGTCTTTTAGCTTTTCATAATGCTTAAAAGTATATTTAAAAGTCTATACTTGAAATTGTGGATTTAATTAGAGGCTGGTTGATGTTAAAAAGCTAGCCTCAATAACAGTAGGGCTATTGTATATGGAAAATGTAATCTTGAAGCTGTGTCTTGTCATTAACAACAAAAGACACAACACCTCATATTTTTTGTTTTATAAGGTTTTATTTTTAAAAAATGCTTACTTGATGTCATCTTAAATAATCCACCTTAGCATAGCAGAGAGTGTTCAAATTTAGAATAAAAGTATGACGTTCATATTTATATTTTTATTTATTATTATATAATTGATTTTAAGTAGTATATGTTGAGCTGATTATAGTCGCCCAACATTATACTCTGCATTTTATACACATTTTTTATATAGTTAGTGTTGCTTTAAATATTTGAATGTGAGTTAAGCACAAGGGAAGTGATGTCACACAGACCTAAAGTATATATGTATGTTAAAAGCTCTGTGATGTGTTTGGCCTGAGGAAGCCTACAAGGTGAAAGCGCTTGCCAGTTTTATGTCAATAAAGTGTTCGTATTTACAAGATTATATCGCTGTGGTCTTTTCAGAAGTGTATTTTGGACAGCTGTTTCCATTTGTAATGAGGTGAAGACCGAACTTCAACACATTATAGATTGTGTTGTTTAACTGTGGAACAAGTTTCTGTTTGGTGAGGTGGAAACCGACCTGTTAACTCAAAAAATTTACTGGGATTTAAACAGCCGGTGTGTTTTGCTGACTATTTTACAGCAAACCGTTTGCAGAAGGCATGAAACTTTAACAGTTGCTATCTTAACAGACAGTTATTGTCCAACATAAACTTGCTTTTGGCTATCAATTTGGATGGTTACCATCAATTATCTGAGGCGTTTATTCCAATTCGCTTTCCACTAACTGTAAGTAAAGAACTGAAACTGGAATAGTGACTGTTGCTCTGCCAAGGTGTCTTGCCATTTTTTAACTAGCAAACTTTACTGTTATTATCGAGACACTAAGTATAGCAGCTATTTTTTACCTGATATATATATCTATATATATATATATATATATATATATATATATTAGAAATTGCCTTGCAGCTTTTAAACTTGTATTATTAGTTAGTGGATGACAGACGGACATATCTCTTTTTGTATGAGACGTTTCTGTGTCTACTCCTGCAACAGTATGTTACAAATGCCATGCAGCTTACATTCAATTGGAATAGTTGGCATTTCTAAAGTTTTTTTGTTGTTATCATAATGGAGTCAGTTACATTCTATAGTTGTCCTTAACCTAATTGTACATATTTTGTTGTATTTCTACACAACTATCAGGATTCTTGAATTCTGATCATATTTCCATAACTTTGGTAATGTACAAAGTGACTAGACCACTATTTCTTATTACTTATGCATTTCTATAATGTGCTGTTGTAACTGCAATACTCCATTGTGTGCGCTGTTCTGAGTTTCTTGTCATACATTAACATATCATAGTGTTATCTGCAAGTTTAATCCTGATATTGGTGTAATGCACCGGATTCTGTAAGGTTTATTGAACCTGGCCCAGGGTTTAATTCCTTCAGCCATCATTTGCCCAAAGTGTGACACTGAGCAAGTCACTTAACCAGTCATTACTTCTGGTTGCTCCTTAAAAGGGGATTAAAGGTACTGTGTGTCCAGTGAGCCTATCTAATAAACAAAAAGATATTATTATTATTATTATTAACTGTCCTGCATAAAGAAAAAAGAGCCTGGCCGTAACCATTGTTCCTTCTGAAATATGGTAAATAACAGGCATTATTTGGTTGTTATTGTTATACTACAGAAACCATGGAAAACAAGCGCTATAATAAACTTATCTTGAACTTTAGCTAAACTGTTTTGTGTTTCTTACTTCTATTGGGGAAGATCTAAACTAAGCAATTTCTGATTTATGATTTACAGACTTTTAGAATTGTATGCATTTTAGTCTATTTATTTTAACTTTTTTAATTTCTTTACACAAAGCCATATTTTTGTTAGAGTCGCCAAATTCATCAGTACATTATTGAAAACAGTCTAACAGTACACAAAACATTAATACTTGCACATTTGCATTAAGCCAGTGTTAAAACGTTAATTTAAAATGGAACAAAAATCATTACCGGTTTTAAACCTAAGTAGAAATTTCCATCATTAGCATCCTTTTACATAAATGTTTTTCTAAGAAGCTAGATTTTATCAATAAAGTGAAAAACAAGCAAGAATCTTTCTACTGTATCATTTAATAAATAAATCAATAATTTTAAAACAAAAATAATGATATGCATTAGTGTTTATGTTTTATTTCAGTTCTCTAAGTTTAAACCTTACAAGCATACATACTACATTAGAGGTATACAAATACAGTTCTTTCGATAGGTTTAACACTGCAACAAAATGTACAAATACATGTTTAGGCCACTTAAACGTAATTATTTTTATTTTTCAAGTGAGCAACAACTATTTTAGGAATGTGTCTTAGTGATACTTAACCTGCTCTGCCTTTGCTATTAGCAGCAGCAGTAACAAGAAAAAGACTGCAAAATAGAAGAAACAGATCTATATATATATATTTTTAAACAGATTAAATCACAGCTCTGTAATTGCTTTTGTTCACAGCTATCAGAACTTCATTAAACATTTTAAAACTTCATAGCAAAGTGCATGAAGAACCACCAAACATTGGATCCATCTCAGTTTGGATTTGTCAAGGGCAGGTCATGCTTGCTCAACCTGGTGGAGTTTTTGAAAAGGTCACCAAAGCAATGCATAAAGGTAAAATGGTACACATCGCATGCTGACCTGACCAAAGCTTTTGACACAATTCCCCACTCTGACATAGCAGAAAAGCTAAATAAACTGGGAATAAAACCCTCTGTCATCCACTGGATTGCTGAATGGCTCACAGATAGGATGCAGATATCAAAATAGGGGAACGTTACCTCCACAATGAGACCGGTCACTAGTGGAGTCCCCAAGGGTTCTGTGCTATGACAGATAGATAGATAGATAGATAGATAGATAGATAGATAGATAGATAGATAGATAGATAGATAGATAGTTTGGAAGTAAAAGCCAGTACCAAAGAGGTCTGAATGACTAAGTTTGCGGATGACTGCAAGCCATCCTGCAGGAAAGTTTGTGTCAAATAAATAACTGACGTCAAAATCATGGTCTGAAACTAAATGCCAAAATATGCATTATTGCATCCTTTAGTCATCTACCCCAGGAAACTACCACATCAACAATACACCCCTAAGAGTTGACCCAGTTCTAGATTTGAAGACTTATGTGGACAGTGGACAAACTTTTGACCAACATATGTCTGTTGTTGTAAGAAAGTTCTTCTATATTGCACAGCTTATAAAACAAAGGAATTGTGTCAAGATCTAGGAGGTCATTGCCCCTTTACTCACCCCTCATTAGGCTAGTCATTGAATATAAAGCCCCCTTTAGCATGTATCTATCCAGACATGTGCAACAACTGGAACACCCACACAGATATCTTACTAAAAGGATACAGGGCTTAAACAACATGTCCTAAATGGAGGGACTCAAAGCCCTGTCACTATACTCAGTATCCTACAGACTGCTAACATATGACCTATGTCTGGCAAACAAGGTATCCTCCAACCCATTACTGATGGATTTACTGCACATAAACAAGTCAAATGACATGAGAAATACTTGGTCTAGAGATCTAAACCTTTCTGCAGCCTCAGCAGAACAGTTTGGAGGGACAGGTACATCTCAGAGGATACTGCTGCTGTGTAACAGACACCCCATCCACATAAAACAAGGTTGATCCCTGTCCATATTCAAGTGCAACTTAGATCTATGGATGGGAAACAGAAAATTTACACCAAGAGTGACCCCTGTACTACTAATGGACAGTGGCAGCTCCTAAATGCTTTATCCCATTTATGGATCCCCTCAAATTATCTATGGTATGATCCCACTTAGTCTCATTATGGGTAATATATAGTTATCGACCATGGGCTGGGTAAGGTCAGTCTATAACCAAATGGGATAGGTTATTTTGAGTACAAAAGGGAAACTGGCTAGGGTTAAAATGGCCGGCAAGGGCAGCTAGCCTAGTGCTTACTTATAAACCTATGTTCAGTGCAGGATAATCATATACACATTTGATCTTAAAGAGTTTACCTCCTCTTCTCATTTCTGCTCAAAATATCAGAGTTCTATGGAACACCTTTATGTCGTTCTTCTGTAATATGTTTGTTAAAAATGAAACCTTTAAAACACTTTAAAAATATATATACTATATTGTTTCAGGAGTGTTGTATGTAACTACAAGTTAAAACAATTTCATGGCGCCATCTTGTGACGCAAATCGTTAATACAAACTGGATTTCCTTTTTCTTGAGGATTTTACATTTATGGTTGAACTCAGACCTGAATAAACTGTTAATTCAATGTTAGCAGCCAAATTCTTCATGTTTTTCTTGGTCTGTCCTTTGTAAGTCATAAAATGCATATTTGTATTTACATCATTTAAGAAATTACCTTTATTATAGTGGTTAGGAAATGTTATACTTAATGTATCTCGTATGGTTGCATTATCTACCATTATCTGTCACATTCTTTTTAAAATATGGTTGAATTATTCATGCTAGTTTCATTGCTAAAGGTATTTATTTATAATGCATTATTCTATGCTATTAAAAATCCTTAAAGTCATACAAAAAGTACAATTAATATTTTGTATATTTAAAGTCCATGACAATATAAGACATTACCTCTGTTATTCCTCCTTCCAAACATTTACGTTAAAACACTCTAACTATTTAGTGCTCTAGAGGTCTGACTTGCCAATATGTTGCAAAAGTGCCTTTTTTACTGCTCAATATCTTGCTTGTCACTGGGTGTTCAGCATAATATACAGACTATTAGGCTACATTTGAGTGTGTCTTTCGATTTGTTGGTAGAATCATCTGTTTTGTCATTCTTACGCAGGTTCTTATTTTTATTTTCATTCTTTTTATTTGTATTTCTTGTTACGTGAGAAACTGGATTGGTTAAAAACTATATGTACCAACGTTTCATTTCCCCTTACTCTTGGCTACCTTTACTTTCTCTCTCACTTTCTCTCTCTCTCTCTCTCTCTCTTTTCTGCGTCCTTATGTCTTCCCAAATCCTTTATTCTCTTTACTATTTCTCCAACACTATCATCTTTTTCCCACCACCCTCTTTTGTCTTCATTTCCCACTGTCTTTTCTCTCTCTCTCGTTCTCCTCTTGACTGACACCTTTGTACAAAGTGGCCATAGGAATAATAATCTGAAAACCGTGTTCCTGTGTTACACCATTACAATCTACTAAAAATATTTCTTATTACCAAGTTTTCTTTGTAAGTACTACTCCATGCAGTTTCCAAGTTCTGTAAATACTTTTATATTACTGCACTTTCTTTGTAAATAGTACTTTAACTACATGTATATTCATAATCTTATCTTTATGCAACCCAGGATGAGCCTGACAGGTGCAGACAGATCAGTGCTCTACCTCAGTTAACAAACAAAACATAAATAAATATGGGTCTATATCACATTGTGTCATCTTAAATAATCCACCTTAGCATAGCAGAGAGTGTTCAAATTTAGAATAAAAGTATGACATTCATATTTATATTTTTATTTATTATTATACAACTGATTTTAAATAGTATATGTTGAGCTGATTATAGTCGACCAACATTATACTCTGCATTTTATACACATTTTTTATATATTAAGTGTTGCTTTAAATATCTGAATGTGAGTTGAGCACAAAGTGATGTCACACAGACCTAAAGTATATATGTATGTTAAAAGCTCTGTGATGTGTTTGGCCTGATTTATGTCAATAAAGTGTTATTTACAAGATTATATCGCTGTGGTCTTTTCAAAAGTGTATTTTGGACAGCAGTTTCCATTTGTAATGAGGTGGATTGTGTTGTTTAACGGAACAAGTTTCTGTTTAACCGACCTGTTAACTCAAAAAATTTACTGGGATTTAAACAGCGGTGTGTTTTGCTGACTATTTTACAGCAAACCGTTTGCAGAAGGCATGAAACTTTAACAGTTGCTATCTTAACATCCAACATAAACTTGCTTTTGGCTATCAATGATGGTTACCATCAATTATCTAGTAAAGAACTGAAACTGGAATAGTGACTGTTGCTCTGCCAAGGTGTCTTGCCATTTTTTAACTAGCAAACTTTACTGTTATTATCGAGACACTAAGTATAGCAGCTATTTTTTACCTGATATATATATCTATATATATATCTATATATATATATATATATATATATATATATATATATATATTAGAAATTGCCTTGCAGCTTTTAAACGTGTATTATTAGTTAGTGGATGACAGACGGACATATCTCTTTTTGTATGAGACGTTTCTGTGTCTACTCCTGCAACAGTATGTTATAAATGCCATGCAGCTTACATTCAATTGGAATAGTTGGCATTTTTAAAGTTTTTTTGTTGTTATCATAATGGAGTCAGTTACATTCTGTAGTTGTCCTTAATCTTATTGTACATATTATGTTGTATTTCTACACAACTATCAGGATTCTTGAATTCTGATCATATTTCCATAACTTTGGTAATGTACAAAGTGACTAGACCACTATTTCTTATTACTTATGCATTTCTATAATGTGCTGTTGTAACTGCAATACTCCATTGTGTGCGCTGTTCTGAGTTTCTTGTCATACATTAACATATCATAGTGTTATCTGCAAGTTTAATCCTGATATTGGTGTAATGCACCGGATTCTGTAAGGTTTATTGAACCTGGCCCAGGGTTTAATTCCTTCAGCCATCATTTGCCCAAAGTGTGACACTGAGCAAGTCACTTAACCAGTCATTACTTCTGGTTGCTCCTTAAAAGGGGATTAAAGGTAGTGTGTGTCCAGTGAGCCTATCTGATAAACAAAAAGATATTATTATTATTAACTGTCCTGCATAAAGAAAAAAGAGCCTGGCAGTAACCATTGTTCCTTCTGAAATATGGTAAATAACAGGCATTATTTGGTTGTTATTGTTATACTGCAGAAAGCATGGAAAACAAGCGCTATAATAAACTTACCTTGAACTTTAGCTAAACTGTTTTGTGTTTCTTACTTCTATTGGGGAAGATCTAAACTAAGCAATTTCTGATTTATGATTTACAGACTTTTAGAATTGTGTGCATTTTAGTCTATTTATTTTAACTTTTTTTAATTTCTTTACACAAAGCCATATTTTTGTTAGAGTCGCCAAATTCATCAGTACATTATTGAAAACAGTCTAACAGTACACAAAACATTACTAGATGCACATTTGCATTAAGCAAGTGTTAAAACGCTAATTTAAAACGGCAAAAAAAATCATTAGCGGTTTTAAACTTAAGTAGAAATTTCCATCATTAGCATCCTTTTACATAAATGTTTTTCTAAGAAGCTAGATTTTATCAATAAAGTGAAAAACAAGCAAGAATCTTTCTACTGTATCGTTTAATAAATAAATCAATAATTTTAAAACAAAAATAATGATATGCATTAGTGTTTATGTTTTATTTCAGTTCTCTAAGTTTAAACCTTACAAGCATACATACCACATTACAGGTATACAAATACAGTTCTTTCGATAGGTTTAACACTGCAACAAAATGTACAAATACATGTTTAGGGCACCTAAACGTAATTATTTTTATTTTTCAAGTGAGCAACAACTATTTCAGGAATGTGTCTTAGTGATACTTAACCTGCTCTGCCTTTGCTATTAGCAGCAGCAGTAACAAAAAAAAGACTGCAAAATAGAAGAAACAGAACTATATATATATATATATATATATATATATATTTAAACAGATTAAATCACAGCTCTGTAACTGCTTTTGTTCACAGCTATCAGAACTTCATTAAACATTTTAAAACTTCATAGCAAAGTGCATGAAGAACCACCAAACATTGGATCCATCTCAGTTTGGATTTGTCAAGGGCAGGTCATGCTTGCTCAACCTGGTGGAGTTTTTGAAAAGGTCACCAAAGCAATGCATAAAGGTAAAATGGTACACATCGCATGCTGACCTGACCAAAGCTTTTGACACAATTCCCCACTCTGACATAGCAGAAAAGCTAAATAAACTGGGAATAAAACCCTCTGTCATCCACTGGATTGCTGAATGGCTCACAGATAGGATGCAGATATCAAAATAGGGGAACGTTACCTCCACAATGAGACCGGTCACTAGTGGAGTCCCCAAGGGTTCTGTGCTATGACAGATAGATAGATAGATAGATAGATAGATAGATAGATAGATAGATAGATAGATAGATAGATAGATAGATAGACAGATAGATAGATAGATAGTTTGGAAGTAAAAGCCAGTACCAAAGAGGTCTGAATGACTAAGTTTGCGGATGACTGCAAGCCATCCTGCAGGAAAGTTTGTGTCAAATAAATAACTGACGTCAAAATCATGGTCTGAAACTAAATGCCAAAATATGCATTATTGCATCCTTTAGTCATCTACCCCAGGAAACTACCACATCAACAATACACCCCTAAGAGTTGACCCAGTTCTAGATTTGAAGACTTATGTGGACAGTGGACAAACGTTTGACCAACATATGTCTGTTGTTGTAAGAAAGTTCTTCTATATTGCACAGCTTATAAAACAAAGGAATTGTGTCAAGATCTAGGGAGGTCATTGCCCCCTTTACTCACCCCTCATTAGGCTAGTCATTGAATATAAAGCCCCCTTTAGCATGTATCTATCCAGACATGTGCAACAACTGGAACACCCACACAGATATCTTACTAAAAGGATACAGGGCTTAAACAACATGTCCTAAATGGAGGGACTCAAAGCCCTGTCACTATACTCAGTATCCTACAGACTGCTAACATATGACCTATGTCTGGCAAACAAGGTATCCTCCAACCCATTACTGATGGATTTACTGCACATAAACAAGTCAAATGACATGAGAAATACTTGGTCTAGAGATCTAAACCTTTCTGCAGCCTCAGCAGAACAGTTTGGAGGGACAGGTACATCTCAGAGGATACCGCTGCTGTGTAACAGACACCCCATCCACATAAAACAAGGTTGATCCCTGTCCATATTCAAGTGCAACTTAGATCTATAGATGGGAAACAGAAAATTTACACCAAGAGTGACCCCTGTACTACTAATGGACAGTGGCAGCTCCTAAATGCTTTATCCCATTTATGGATCCCCTCAAATTATCTATGGTATGATCCCACTTAGTCTCATTATGGGTAATATATAGTTATCGACCATGAGCTGGCTAAGGCCAGTCTATAACCAAATGGGATAGGTTATTTTGAGTACAAAAGGGAAACTGGCTAGGGTTAAAATGGCCGGCAAGGGCAGCTAGCCTAGTGCTTACTTATAAACCTATGTTCAGTGCAGGATAATCATATACACATTTGATCTTAAAGAGTTTACCTCCTCTTCTCATTTCTGCTCAAAATATCAGAGTTCTATGGAACACCTTTATGTCGTTCTTCTGTAATATGTTTGTTAAAAATGAAACCTTTAAAACACTTTAAAAATATATATACTTATATTGTTTCAGGAGTGTTCTATGTAACTACAAGTTAAAACAATTTCATGGCGCCATCTTGTGACGCAAATCATTAATACAAACTGGATTTCCTTTTTCTTGAGGATTTTACATTTATGGTTGAACTCAGACCTGAATAAACTGTTAATTCAATGTTAGCAGCCAAATTCTTCATGTTTTTCTTGGTCTGTCCTTTGTAAGTCATAAAATGCATATTTGTATTTACATCATTTAAGAAATTACCTTTATTATAGTGGTTAGGAAATGTTATACTTAATGTATCTTGTATGGTTGCATTATCTACCATTATCTGTCACATTCTTTTTAAAATATGGTTGAATTATTCATGCTAGTTTCATTGCTAAAGGTATTTATTTATAATGCATTATTCTATGCTATTAAAAATCCTTAAAGTCATACAAAAAGTACAATTAATATTTTGTATATTTAAAGTCCATGACAATATAAGACATTACCTCTGTTATTCCTCCTTCCAAACATTTACGTTAAAACACTCTAACTATTTAGTGCTCTAGAGATCTGACTTGCCAATATGTTGCAAAATGCCTTTTTTACTGCTCAATATCTTGCTTGTCACTGGGTGTTCAGCATAATATACAGACTATTAGGCTACATTCGAGTGTGTCTTTCGATTTGTTGGTAGAATCATCTGTTTTGTCATTCTTACGCAGGTTCTTATTTTTATTTTCATTCTTTTTATTTGTATTTCTTGTTACGTGAGAAACTGGATTGGTTAAAAACTATATGTACCAACGTTTCATTTCCCCTTACTCTTGGCTACCTTTACTTTCTCTCTCACTTTCTCTCTCTCTCTCTCTCTTTTCTGCGTCCTTATGTCTTCCCAAATCCTTTATTCTCTTTACTATTTCTCCAACACTATCATCTTTTTCCCACCACCCTCTTTTGTCTTCATTTCCCACTGTCTTTTCTCTCTCTCTCGTTCTCCTCTTGACTGACACCTTTGTACAAAGTGGCCATAGGAATAATAATCTGAAAACCGTGTTCCTGTGTTACACCATTACAATCTACTAAAAATATTTCTTATTACCAAGTTTTCTTTGTAAGTACTACTCCATGCAGTTTCCAAGTTCTGTAAATACTTTTATATTACTGCACTTTCTTTGTAAATAGTACTTTAACTACATGTATATTCATAATCTTATCTTTATGCAACCCAGGATGAGCCTGACAGGTGCAGACAGATCAGTGCTCTACCTCAGTTAACAAACAAAACATAAATAAATATGGGTCTATATCACATTGTCGAACTCTTAAAAGTTCTAACATCATATGGTTGACCCCATATGATCGAACGTTTAAAAGTTCGAATGTTTCAACGGAGATCTCCGTACAGTGCAGAATGGGAAGATTTCCCTTTTCTGCACTGTAGTGCGATCTCGGAGTTGGTATATTTAAAGAGCAGGGGGTGGAGGGGGCCTTGCCCCCTGCTTAAGCCATTCAGGTAGGTTTTTTCTTATGTTTATTTATTTTATTACATTTTTGAACTTTCAAAAGTTTGATCATATAGTGTCGACCATATGACTTTCAAACTTTTAAAAGTTCAATTATATAATATAGATGCATAAATACATGGATTCCCAAAGACAGTATTCCAATTAGTTTTTCTTTTTTTTTTTTTTTTTTTTTTTTATCATTATACCTTCACTGTTCAAGATGAATGTCAAATGCATTTTCAAGGTAATTTCAGTATGGGTACTTAGTGCCAATGATTTCTGCCAACCTACATCTGTAATGGGGGAATATTTACCAACCCTTTCACCCAACACTCCATCTGAAACCTTGAACAATGAATATGTATAGGGTAATCACCATCTATTAAGGACTGAATTAGTTTGTCAACTTTAGCATGGAAGACCTTATCAGCATAAAGTCCAAAAAATCTCAATATCTACCCTTTTACTAAAATAAACTTAACATGGTAGAGTTGCACTGTTGCAAAAAAATGAGACAATGGGTCCCACTGACCTCTTTTTGATATATATTGGCTGACAAGGATGATCTTCATTCATCTTTCTGCAAATAATTTACTTTTTATTTATTTAATTTGGTTTCAAACCTTAGTAACTCCGCGATTCCTCAACAGAGCCCCTCCATAAGAAAAACTGGATTGCCAATATATTGATAATAAAATACTGTTTGATGCTGAAAAATGGAATTGTAAGAAAACTCTTGTTCCCATTTGGTCATAGTTAAATTCTATAATACCACATCTAACAATGTCTAATATAACTAGATATTGGTGTTAGAAATGGACACATCCAAGAGAAAACAAAATTCTCCTGTTTCTGCTGTTTTGAATAAATTTGTTTTTCCTTCTAATATAACTCTCAATATCAGGACGACAGACTAGAAGTGGTATTTGAACTAGGGAGAGTCAATTAGAGACAACTATCTCTGTGAATGTTTGGGGTTATCAGAAAGTACTAAAGAATCATCAGACAAACTATGAAGAAGATTCTGCCTTGCCCTTAATCCATTAAGCTGTCTACTTAACAGCTTAAGTCATGGCTATAATTTGGCTCCTAGAAAACAACAAAGTCTAAAGGCTTCTCATCTTCTCTTTGTCGATGATTTAAAACTGTACAGCTCATCAAATGAGGAACTGAAAGCACTGCTACAGGTTGTCAAAACTTTTTTAGATGATATAAGAATGTCATTTAGCCTTGATAAATGTGCAAAAGCAACCCTTAAAGCAGGAAAACTGCAGCATCAGGAAAATATAAATTTGGGACAAGAATGTGATATAAAAGAACTTGAGCAAGAGGGAGTGTATAAATATTTGGAAATTAATGAAGGCTCAACAATAAAACATGCACAAATGTGAATAAAACTTAGTAAGGAATACTTTAGAAGGCTTAAATTAATTCTGAAAACAGTGCTGGCATCTAGGAACAAAATCCAAGCTATAAACCAATTTTCTCTTCCTGTCCTAACTTACAGTTTCAGAGTGATTGATTAGCCCCAAAATGTGTTGGATAGATTACATATTAAAACAAGAAGGATGCTTCATGCTCATCAAATGATCTATAAAAATCAGTGCATACCAAGATTATATATACCCCATTCCAAAGGAGGGATGGGCCTCCTTGAAATTTGATTACATGTATAGATCTGCAATCGTAGGACTTCACACATATCTGCTGACCTCATGAGACCCAAACATAGTGAAAGTTTTGAAACATGAGGAGAATAAATCTAAGATGACTTCCCTGCTTAGCCTAGAAGAAGCATATCGGCATCATGCAGGAATGGAAATCAAGACACAAGTAGATAAAAATCAGGCAGCAACCAAATATGCCAAAAAACAAAGAAAGAATATAAGGTAAAGGACCAGATGAAAAGACAAGAAATGTGGAAAATACATAAATATAGTTGGAAGTATAGAAAACTTCTGGAAGAACCTCATGTTGATCAGGAACAAATGCAGAAATGGTTAAGGAGAGGTGAATACAAACCAAGAGATGAAAGGTTGATATTGGCGGCTCAAGATAGTGGACTACGTACACGCTGGTTTACAAAGTCCATTGAACATGTGAGAGAAACAGACAAATGTAGGTTTTGTAAAAGTGAATTGGAAACAATTGCACACCTCGTTGCTGGTTGTGATCTACTAAAGGCAGAAGAACTGTATACTAAAAGACATAATAATGTGGCAAGACTGTTGCACTTGGGATTGTGCAAACATTATAGTATTGTAGTGGCTGAAAAACACTGGAAACATGAGCACAAAGCATCATAGAAAATGAAGAACTCTGCATCACATGGGATCATCCATTACCAACAGTTCAAAAGATAGATGCTAGAAAACCGGATATAGTGGTCCAAGAAAAGAAGACAAGAGTAGCATTGATCATTGAAATTGCCACACCCAGTGACTACAGTGTCTTG
The DNA here is from genome assembly GCF_019279795.1 of Protopterus annectens. Classification (NCBI taxonomy): domain Eukaryota; kingdom Metazoa; phylum Chordata; order Ceratodontiformes; family Protopteridae; genus Protopterus; species Protopterus annectens. The sequence goes on along the minus strand of NC_056743.1, from coordinate 680,900,040 downwards.
TGTACAGAGAGACACAAAGTCATAAAATATCAGGATCTGCAGGCAGAAACAAGAGCAATGTGGAAGAAAGATACCCAGATAGTTCCAATAGTAGTAGGAGCAATGGGTGTTATAAAAAGGAATTTACAATCATATTTAGATATGTTATCAATACATGTAACTCCATAAGAATTGCAGAAAGAGTCATTACTGGGCACATTGCAGGTGCTGCAAAGAGCACTTTTGGCTGACATCAAAGATTGAAACAATACTAATTTCATGAACTTTAATAATACTTTGACTTAGGAATGGTGTCCATTCCCATCATGGTATTAGAAACCCAAAAGACTTGGAGAAATTAAAAAAAAAGATTATATAGGAATGAGAAGTGTACTAACTGGTTCTTTGACAGACAGCCAATGCATGGAACAGGCTACCAAATTACATAAGAAAGTACTAGTTTAGATATTTTTAAGAACAGCCTGGACACTTATGAAAACAAGTGTTTTGGTATATTGGCAGGCTAGAAGGGCATTAATGCCCATGCTTGAAATATTTGTATATATGCATGTATATATGTATGTATTCCGTTTCATCCGATGTGTTTTCAGTTTTGAATTCTGTTTCCCCATGATTTGCTGAAGTTCTTGTTCAGAGTCTGTCTGTAATGCTACGTTGTCTGCAAGTAGCAGTTTTGTTGATCTGTCCCCTCCAACCAATTTGCTAATGTAGTCCATCACCAGTATGAATAGCAGAGGGATCAGAAAACCCTGATGAAGTCTCACTTCTAGCTCTCTTTGGGTCCAAACACTGTTTTGCCTTGTCACATGAGATCCTTGTACACATCCTGCACTAATTCTTCCAGTGTTTTGGACTTCAAACCATTACAGCACTGCCCAAATAATCTTTCATGGGACCTTGTCATATGCTTTCTCAAAGTCAAGGATGGCCCATTTAGGCTTTTTTTTTCTCAGCACTAGCTTCTTCTCAGCTCTCTCATTGCAAACATCTGGGCAATTGTACTTCATCCTGATCTGAATCTGAACTGCTCATCTCCCACCTTACTTTCTACTGCTCTGCATATTCATTTATCAGCCACCCTGTTCAGAGCTTTTCATGCAGCATGATAGGAGTTCAATACCTCTATACTGCCCACAGCTGTAAATGCCCCCTTTGTTCTTATACACTGACACCAGAATACTTACGCCAGTATTTATTTATTTTATTTAACATCTGTTTACCGGGATAGTCTGATTTGGCTGTTAGCCCATTTTCAGCAGATGCCCGGGGAAAAAAGCTTCACAGAACAAAACAGTTTAGTAACATACATGACAAAACATAATTTCAGTTATATAAAGAGTATTGTACAGTGCAAGAAAGGGGAAAAATAGAATAGCAGATACAATATATACAATATATACAATATACAGTCTGTTTCTCCAAGATGTATAGAGATGTGTTCGTTCAGATACAACTAGTTATAGTTCAGACTTTGTCATAGTAGCAGAATCGATGCTGTCACATTTTGTGATGTAGGTTAAGATTAGCAGAGGTATTTCTTGAAGTTGTGACAGAGAGGGAGTGGTGTGGATTAGGACTGAATCATCTGCATATTGAATTGTGGTTGCCAGGTTAGTTGCTGAATGTAGTTTACTGGTGAAGATTGCAAAGAGAAGTGGACCTAAAATCGATCCTTATGGGACACCAACTGAAATGGGTAGATATGAGGACAGAAAAACAAATAAAAATGGATCTAAACCAGCAAACCAGAATCCAGAAGTGAGGACACCAGCCAGGTTTCACACTATAAACATGAAGAATTTACATAAAATTGTTAAAAGAACCACCACAGTAAATTTCTGACAATACATATAAATATATATCAAACATGTTAAACTACAGCTAAAAATGACACCTAACATTGTTTGCAAAATTACCCTAGCAAGTGATGTAATTTTAATACACAGTTGACACTAACCATTTCATTAATCCCTGGATATCTTGTTGCATCCAGTTTAAGTTGTCATTTTAACTCACAAACATCCAAGAATTCACCTAACACCCCCCCCTTTGCTGGTCAACCCTTACCTGTTGTATTACTAAGAACTTAAAAAATGATCTTTAAATTCCAACATATGCCTACTTAGTGCAGTAGTGTTTTTTTACATGTTTAATATCCAGCTGGTGCTCATATATCCTATCTCTGAAACATCTGTAAGTTTTACCTATATAAAATACAGAACATAATAAACATGGCCAAATAGACCACATTTTTGCTCTGACAATTATAATGACCTCTGATGTATATACTTTTCCCATTCAAATTAAAACTGTCTCTAGTCTCCAACACATGAAAACATTGGGAACACATGCCACATTTAAAATTACTCAATTTTTGCATAATAGTGTGATGTACCAACCTTCCACCATGTTCCAAGATATCTTTGAAGGATTGATCCTTTCTAAATACAAACTTAATTTTTTATTAAAGTTTTTCACCATATTCTTGTCCAGCTTTAATAAATCCCAGTTTTTTTTCAATAAGTTGGCAAACCCTATAGGCGTCCTTGTTAAAGGTAGAGATAAAACTCAAATTTCTATAATCACCATCCACTTCAATATGTTCACTCCCATTTACATCAACCTCCATATTCAAGGAACCTAATATTGGTAAATACATACCCCTAGTGCGCTTATTTACTACCTCATCCTTAACATTAGTAAGTAGGTCATCCAGGTAACTCCTTTTGGCAAACATATCTATAATGAAATTTACTTCATTCATAAATTCACTTTCCAAGGTTGTCATTTTGGCGGGCCATACTAATTGTCCTTTGACAATGGACTTTTTTTGGCAATGAGGATGCCAACTGGTGTAATCTAAATATGAGTTTGAAAAAGTTGGCTTCCTATAAATTTTTGATAACAAGATTTTTTTCTATCTATTCTCAAGTCCACATCCAAGAACATAATCTTATCATGACTGAACTCATATGTAAATTTAAAACACTCTACAGTTTGATTTATATAAACCAAAAATTCATCCAGTATATTTTGTGGACCAGTCTAAATTAAAAACATGTCATCCAAAAATTTGGTATAATTCTTCATAAATTTCATGTATTTAGATTTGAAAATGTATTGATTTTCCCAATATAACATGAAAATGGGGCATAAGCTGTACTCTGAAGTATTGACCTTCAAACCAAATGATATTGTACTTTAATACTGCTTCCATCAAAGTCACATACACATTTATCTGATTCTGGTCATAAGCTCCTGTAGTCCATAATTGAGTTTCTAGCCATGATAAACCATCCTCATGTGGTATGACGGAAAACAAATTGCACACATCAATCGTCATTAACAACATATTTTCAACATATTGGAAATCATTTAATTTTGACAAAAATGCCAAGAATCCTTGCAGATATACTGAAACACTGCAAACTTCTTTTCAAATAAAAATCTAAGAATTTCCCAATAAAACAAGTTTTCCCTATTTTAGCATTTAGTATAAGTCTAAAATTTGGGTTTTTAAGTCCCTTGTGAATTTTAGTAACCTAAAAATATTTGGCACTACAGGATACTCATTTTTCATGTACCCATATGCATCTTCATGTATTTGTCCTAGCAATAACATGCCCTGTAACAACACGTCCAACCTTTTATATGAAATATTAATTTCATTAAGTGAGGTTTCTTGGTAAGTATCGTCCATTAAGAGGGCAGCAATGTTATTGGAATAATCACTTGTCCATAATGACAACACCGTTACCTTTGTCAGGTTTCATAACTCATATCTTACTAACCCTAGAAATTTCACAAAGTAACTTATTCTTTTCAGTCATCAAATTATTACATATAACACGGCATACACTTCTAAATGACTCCCTTATGTCTAACTCACAAACTTTTTCAAACACACCCACTAAATTACATAGGAGGGCATTAAAGGTGCTGGGTTTATGTACCGTCCTGGCTTTTTCACCACAATGTAATGTCATTAAACCATACACGCAGATTGAATTTATGTGTAAATAACTTCAAATCAATCAAAACATCCTCAATTTTCCCCCTGCTACTAGGCACATAAGTAAATCCTTTTGATAATAAATTAGCATGTGCTGTGTGTATAGACTTGCTATAGTAATTGTAGACTTTAAAATCACCCACAGAGTTTAAATTAATTTGGGGTGATAAACCAATTACATCAGTACCATCAACCACAAAATTCTGCAATGAAACATCTAAAACAGCAACATTATTTATATCAATGTTACTTTAATTAAATGCAAAATGATTAACTTCATTACCATTGCTGTATCCTGTACAAGCATTAACAGTGCCTGGAAATTCCATGGCATCAAGCACATTAAAACAGTCATTTTGCCTGCAAACTCCTTGTGTCACAAAATTGTTAATGTCATTACCATTACTGTGCCTTGTACAAGTATTAACAACACCTGGAAAATCCATGGCACCAAGCACAATAAAAAAGTCATTTTGCCTGCAAGCTTTTTGTATCACAAAATTGTTGATATCAGAACCACTGTGGGACACAAACATCATTGTCACTTACTGCCTTTAAAATGTCTATGGCTACATCAATCATTTCCTCCGCTGATATGGAACAAAATTCGAGTTCTTTGGTCTTGCCCTCTGCGCTAGATAATCCTTGGAATTGTTGGTTACATGGTTTTGAAAAAGTGGCCCTTTGTTCTTTAACCTCTCTGAATATCTCATCCCCTGATCTAAAAGGACGTTACTTCCTTGTTCATAAGAAAGCATCAATGGTGATCTCACATCCTCCTCCCTTCTCACTCGACGATTGGTCACTTCCATTATGTTGCCATGACAATCTACAGTACACGGGTATGCCCTACCTTTCATATATTCATCCATGTCCCTTTTAATTGTATTCATTTTACGGTAAAAATATTATTGCATACGTTGTCAATATAAGAAAAACTATTCTCATAATTTGTTTTATAATGTTCGAATAAAAGATCAGATTGTATGGCAACATTCTGTATTTCCAACTCACCAGCCAAGGTATCAAGTTTGTTATTGTTAAACTTTATCATTAACTTTAAAATTGCCATCCCTGCCTGATCAAACACTTTATGTAGTTCCTTTATGAAGTCGGGATTCCACTCTACTCCATTAGGATATCTCCAAAGCCGTAGACCATGTGGGACCTGCTGCAAATCTAAATTTCTCTGAAGATAACCATTTTCCAGTTGTAGTTTTTTATACTGCAACAGTATTTTCTCAAACTCTTTAAGTCTTTTTGCTAAGGTAAGCAGTTAAGTGTCCACATTAGACTCAACCCGGAAAAGAAACGATTTAACAAACCTTCACCTCTTTCCTCATGGGTTTCAGATCTCATAGGCTGGGTTGGTTGAGTAAATGGCAGACCCAAACTAGCAAACAAATTAACACCATCACTCTGTCTCTCAAAAAGGCTCTTAATTTGCATAGAATGCTAAGCAAGTTGTTGACTTATTTGATTTAAAAGTTCCATAATATCAGCATTGGAATTTGTGCTCTCCATGTTAAACATGATGGACTGTCCTCTCTTCCACAAAAAAAAAAAAAAAACAAATAAAAGTGAATCCAAACCAACAAACCAGAATCCAGAAGTGAGGACACCAGCCAGGTTTCAAACTAAACACAAAGAATTTTATTTTGTAGAATATTTTGTAAAATAAAAACACTCAATTTCCACAGTTAAGCGCTTTCATCCCTCCTATGGAGACTTCTTCAGAACAATTCTAACCAAATGCCCAGCACTTAAATACACAATCTAATTAACCAGTTAGCATACATTTGCATATAAGTGTTAAAACAACCACCACAGTAAATTTCTGACAATATATATATATATATATATATATATATATATATATATATATATATATATATATATCAAACACATTAAGATACAGATAAAAATTACACCTAACATTGTTTGTAAAATTACCCTAGCAAGTGATTTAATTTTAACACACAGTTGACATTAACCATTTCATTAATCCCGGGATATCTTGCTGCATCCAGTTTAAGTTGCCATTTTAACTCACAAATGTCCAAGAATTCACCTAACACCTTCCCCTGCTGGTCAACCCTTACTTGTTGTATTACTAAGAACCTGAAAAAAATATCATTAAATTCCAACATATGCCTACTTAGTGCATTATCCAGGGATCATTTCTGGATTCTAGATATGAGGATACATTATTTTGCCATGTCATAGCTTGCTGACAGTCTGTGAGATAGCTGTGAAACAAAGAGAGAGTTGAGTGAGATAGATTTAGGGATGGTAGCTCATTGAGTAACTTTTGATGAGAGACTGTGCCAAATGCCTTGGACATAACTAGGAACGTGGATGCAACTTGTTGCCCATCATTTTGTAGATGGTTAATGTGTTAGTGAAACTTAATAGGGCTATAGTGGTACTTTGCTTAGGTCTAAAGCTGTGCTGGGATTTAGTTTGCAGTTTCTTGTAGGTTAGGTAGTCCATAAGCTAGGAGTGGATGCATTTTTTGAGGATTTTAGATGGTGGTGAGAGATTGGCAATTGGTCTGTAGTCGGAAAATTCCACTGAGACATCTCCTTTGTGTAAAGGAATGATGTAGGATGTTTTCAGAGTCTGAGGACGTACTGTTCTCTGACTGATCTGTTGATCAATAGTGAGTTAGGATAGGTGATGCTGTCAGCTGCTATCTTAAGATTTGTGTTTGGTAGGTGATTAATAGCAAGAGTTGTGGGTTTTAATTTATTTAGTAGTTTCCTTATAGTAGAGGTTTGGTTGTGATTAAGAGAGAGGGGACTGGCAGTAGTTGAGGTTAGGGGTGGAACAGATGGTGGAGTGTTGTCTTTATTATTTAACAGAGATACGATGGAGTTTGTAAAGAAAGAGTTGAATTGTGTGGATAAGATATCTTTGGTGTTGGATGTGGAGAGGGTGGAGTTAACAATTCATCAGGTTGAAGAAGTTTTTTTGATACTGCCAAGTCCCAAAAGCGAAGAAGCTGGTTGTCCTTCCTGGGTGCCTTTTTTCAAGTTTTTTTTTATACTGCCCCAGAATTTTTGGGGATTGTTTTGGTATTATTGTTGCATTTAAGTATAGTAGTTTTTTTATCATATTTGATCTGGGATTTGGATTTGTTTCTAAGATGATGGTAAGTTTCTAAAGAGCATTGATTTTTGTTGCTGTGGTAGTAACACCATGCTTTGTCTCTGTCCTTGAGTAATTGTTTAGTTTCTTTAGACAGCCACGGGGCATAGTTGGATTTTACATGAGCCTTCCTAACAGGAGCCAGAGTGTTTAGAATCTCAAGGAATATAGTATGAGTGTATTCCACAGCAGAGTCAAGGTTAATGTGGGATAATAGAGACCAGTCACAGTGCTGGAGTAAAGATTTAAAGGTGGTCATTGAAAAGTGTTTATTGCAACTAATCTGTATATATACTGTGTTTTTTGATAGGTTGGTTCTGTGTCTAAGTAGAAAGGTAGGTAAGTGGTCACTTAGCCTGTCTGGGAGACAACCTGAGTGATATACTAGTGAAGATTTATTGACTAAGGTCCAGTCAAGAACTGTCTGCCCCTGGGCTTGTCTATCCTAGTAGATGAGTTAATAATTTTGCTGTATTTGTATAGATTTATGAGATTAGAAGGAGTGTCTAAGGGACCAGTATACCAATCTGTATTGAGATCTCCCATAATTATTGTCTCCTGATTGAATGAAGAGAATGACCAGTAAATCTTGGATTGTGGAAAGGTTGTTACCAGGAAGGATGTAGATTGAGATTATGGTTATGTGTTTATTTGGGTTGAGTTCTAGTTCACAGGTTAGTATTTCACAGTTATTTAGGGATGGGGATTAGATAGAATCTTTGAAGTTTTAGTGCGTCTTTAAAAGAATTGATACATCTTCGACACATTTCTTGATTCTATCTAGTCTGTGGATATTGTAGCCAGGAGGTAGGATTTAATTGTCGTTAATGTGGGTCTTTAGCCAGGTTTCAGTTAAGATAGCTATGTTAGGTGAGTATAGGGAGATAAATGCATGGAGTTTGTGAATTTTGTTTACAAGGCTTCTTACAGTCATGTTGATGATGAGAATACTGGGGGTATTTTGTCTGAGGAAATTGATGAGGGTGAGTGGGAGGTAATTGGTATATGTGATGTTTGTTGTGTAGGATCAGGGCCAGGGTTTGGATGGATGTCACCACTTAATTTCAGTTGAGGTTTTTTGTAGGGGAGGAGGTGTGGTGGTTTGGGTGGTAGTTCAGTAGTCTTGTCAGTCTGATGTGGGAGGGGTAGTAACAGAAGGTATCTGCATAAAAAGAAGTTCTATGTTGGATATGTTAAAGAGGTATGGAGCAATGGCAAAGTTGTAAGTGGAGGTATGGAGTGGGGAGAAGGTATGTGGGGGATGTAATGTTGAGTATTATATGTTTGTGATAAGAGGTAAGGTGGAGAAGGATTGTAAGAAAGAGTAGTATGGAAATATGTACAGAAAACATAATTTATGTTGGGTGTTAGTTTTGGAAGACAGAGAGATGAGATTTTATGTGTGAGTTATTTGGGTAGAGCATGGAGTGGCAGGTTAGGGAGGTGTATTAGAGCGTAGTGGTTGGTTGATTAATTACTGCTAGATTGAAGGGGAGGGATTGTGGTTAGGAATTGGCTAATTGTATGCTTAGGTGTGGTAAGGTTAAGGATAAATAAATTTGATGTGGGGGTGGGTGAAAATAGGGGGTATGGTAGGGGAGTGGAGTGAGCCCAAGTGTAGCGATGGTGAATGGAGGGGGATGGACCCACGTTGCAGTTGTGTTTGGAGCTAGAGAAACAATCTGTAAGCTTTTCAGCAAGCTTGCTTTATGTTTGATCCTGTTAATCTAAGTATTGTCAAACTAGTATGTTTGACCAGGGAGTTCCACAAACAAGAGGAGATTAGGGCAACTGCTCTTTTTAGCTGACCGCTACAAATTTGGAGTGAGCCCAAGTGTAGCGATGGTGAATGGAGGGGGATGGACCCACGTTGCAGTTGTGTTTGGAGCTAGAGAAACAATCTGTAAGCTTTTCAGCAAGCTTGCTTTATGTTTGATCCTGTTAATCTAAGTATTGTCAAACTAGTATGTTTGACCAGGGAGTTCCACAAACAAGAGGAGATTAGCGCAACTGCTCTTTTTAGCTGACCACTACAAATTTGATGTTATTGTTGCTGCCCATGACAGAAACATTATCGTGCAGGGAGAGGGGAGGACTATGGTTGCTGGAAGGGAGCTGAGAGAAAAAAAATGGACACAAACTTGTTAGCAGTATGGACTGAATCACATGCAGCAATCCAACAACATACAATTAGAGAAGAGTGGAGGGGAAAACTAAGCTGTACCCAGTAATGTGCTGCTACAAATTAAGGGCACACTGTGCTAACAATTTTACATAAGAGTTGACAAAAGTTAACATGCATAAATTAGATTTGTTTTCTGCATCTATACGCTACCTCTTTGTTCAACCATGCAGGACTGTTGGCATTCCTGGTAGTTGTAGGCATTTTCTTATTTTTGGAGCAAAAAATGCGCTTAAGATTTAAGTTAGATTTCTTTTCCACATCTATATGCTATCTCTTGTTCAACTGTGAATGACTTTTCGTATTCCCTGTAGCTGGTAGTGGTTTTCTTATTTTTGGAGCAAAAAATGCATTTAAGACATAAGTTAGATTTGTTTTCCACATCTATACACTAACTTTTTGTTCATCTGTTAAAGACTGTTGATATTCCCAGTAGTTGGTAGGGGTTTCCTTAGTTTTGGAGCAAAAATAGCTTAAGACCTGGATATTAAGAAACCACCTAGTAAGCACTTACACATCATTGCAGTAGCTAGGTTGAGGTAGCTAGGGTAAAGAGTATTGTGGGATACACCCACATTACTAAGGTAAACAGTAATGTGGGTATCCCTTTCCCTTTGTTTCATTGTAGGCTGTGTCTGAGGCAGTATAGCCAAGTTGGAGTTTTCTTCATCCAGAAGCTGCTGGACGTATTCCTTCCATCTGTGTTAGACTGTGAGTTTTCACTTTAAAGTAGTTGTTAGGCATAAGGTAGAATAATAGGCCTGAAAATATAGAGTCAGGTTTGTGTTTTTATTTGTGCATGCAGTTTCAGGAAAAGACAATTAAATAGAAGGGAAAAGATAATCTTGTTGGCTAAGCATGAGATGTGCAGAAATAACAGTTCACAAGGGAAAGCTACAAAATGTTCCTTTCTCAAGGGAAAGATATATGTACTTGCAATGGAATGATAGATAAAGAATAGACAGTTAGGCACTCTCAGACAAATGCAAAACAAGACTTGAAAAGCATGGCTAAGCATGTAAAACATTAAAGGGTTTTGGTATTATTAGGAAATACTTCAGGCACACACAAATGAGTCAGTTAAGTTATTTGTGGACTAATATGCAAAAGATCTTTGCAGTACAGACACTCAAGCCTGAGTACCAACATCAGGTCAAATATCGAGCATTATTCAGAAGGAAAAGACTGTTTCAGTTGATATTATTCAGTAGAATCAGAATATATGTGCAGAACCTTTGGATATGTTTACCAGCACTGTTATATGTATCAGCAGTGTTACCATTTTCCAGCATTCCAGAATATGATGTTACTTTGATATTGTTGATTTTTACTGTACATAGTAAAGGATTATTAACTAAACTGCCATTTGCAAACATTATTCTGCAATGTACAAGAAGACTTGGGCCACAAAGAAGAGACTGGCACATGTTCAGCACATGTTTGGGTAATTAACAGATAAAAATATTAATTCCAGTCTCATTCCAATTAGTTCCAGTATACTACTGTCTTATCAGTTCTTACAATGGCAGGCCTACCATAGATGGAGGAGACAACAGTTAAAGTAAGTCCCAAAACCCCATAGCAATCTTATCAGCAGTCAGACTATGTGTATTCTACAGAATAGACTTCAGACCAAAGTAAAAGCAATATTTAACAGTAATACTTTTTTCCAGTTTATCTGTAACTAAAGCAGAAGTGTTTCATAACAGACTTTTCAGCAGCACCCCAGTGTTTTTCCAGATGGGAGACTGTGAACACCATACAGAATAAGGCCATTGCCAACAACATTACAGTTACTCCTTACAGAGCAGACCTTTCAGTAAAATACCACTGATATTCCAGATGTAAACTTCATACAGAAAACAGCCAGAGCAGATGACATACAGTAATTGCAACTGTTAGACAAATTGCAGAGTGCCAGTGTTTATTTGAAACACTACTTCAGGAAAAGCCTCAAAGAACATCAACAGACCAGCAGTACTTCAGAAAACCTACAAATTTCAGCAGTGTTCCTTCAGAACATAAAAAACATTATCCAGTTAACAACAATGTACTTCACCATTTCCACGAAACTTTCAAGTTTCCAGTGTGATGTCATACAGCCAAAAAGCAAGGAAATTTTTAAAAAGCTGCAGACAACAGGACACATAAAGTCACGTAAGAATTCATACACTTTTTAGCTAAGTCAGATCAAAAAGGTTTAACTACATCAGTAAAGGTCACTGGTATAAACATGTCAGCCAATACTTCTACAATAAATACACCAGTAAATGTTTGGTTTAAAATTAAAAATTGGATAAAGCAATCTAAACAACTGTGTTCCAGAAATGTTCATTTAAATCAAAGGTTATTAGTTCAAGAATGTTACATCTTTTCAGACACAAAAGGGTTAAATCATAGAATCACACCGCAGCAGACACACTATCTCATGATTCGCAGAATGAGTCAGCTTCTATCACTATGGTTTCAGACTTAAATAACACAAGTTCTTGTTTACAGTCTTCAGACATCAGTGTAAATGCTACAGCGTGTGTAATTCAAAATATAGAGTTAAGTCGCAGCACAGTTTCAAATACAAAATATTCAGAATGTAATAAATTCTACTTTACATGTATGTAATTCAAGGTACAGAGTTAAGTTGCAGTATAGTAAATACATACATAAACACAGTCGGTGTACATAACATGCAAATTTGCAAATTTCCAGAATAAATGGAAAGAAAACATTTGCAATTGTCTCAAGTTCACTTTATTTCAAATACAGATGTTCAGCTGTAGTAATTTCTAATTTACATGTAATTCAAAGTACAGAGTTAAGTAGCAGTACTGTAAATACAAACATAAACACAGTCAGTGTATGTAACATGCAGATTTCCAGACCAAGCAGAAACATTTGCTAAGTCTCAAGTTCACATTATTTCAAATACAGATGTTCAAAATGTAATAAATTCTAGTTTCTTGTTTTCAGAAGCCAGTGCAGATATTGCACAAGGAAGGATTAGAGGGATCAGAGTGCAAATTTTGATCAATCTGATAAAGTAAACACCAGCATAAATGATATACAGATTTCAGGGCAAAGTAAAAAAGAAATGCATGCCTTACCTCAAGTCAGTGTTATTACAAGTGTTTCAGAGGAAAATAAAGAAGTAATGCATTCCATAGCTCAAGTCAGTGTTGTTGCTAGCTCTGTAAAGAAGGATTTTCAATTTATCTATAAAGGGTGTGGCAGTCCAATACTAAACTAGATTATTTATTTGTCATTGTTTAAGGAAAGAAGAAATGACAATATTTCATTGTTTACAGAAAAGAAATTATGGAATAATATACTGATTAATACAGACACATTAATTTTAGTTACAAATATACCTCTAGACATGAGTGCAGTTTTGTCAGAATTTAAAGGACCAAGATTACAGCAGTTAACAGTTCAAAGTGAAACAGCTCTGTACTAGGTATGGACATTTCATCAGAGTTATATGTTGTTTTAAATGTCAGTAAAAGGGTTTTATGGAAAAATAAAAATGCTACAGAATGTTCAGTAGTGCACATAGATGACACTTGTAAGAATTTGTATGCAGTAGATTGTGCAAATGTACAGAATTTTAAGAATTGGCTACAACAGGAATATGCAGATTGATGGGTTAAAGATAAAATAAATTCCAATTCACTTGACACAGCTGAAGTGCTCAGAAAGATATATCGAAAATTGCCAGTGTGAAAAAAGGTAACAGTACACATTTATCATTCTGTAAGCACATGTATAGGTTATATCAGAAATGACAGTCAAGTTAATTTGCAGAATGAAGGGTTTGGAGTTAGAAATTTAGCAAATTTTTTTTTGTTATTGTTTTGATTACTAGACATTGTTAAGACCTTTGTATTATGGTAGTAAAGTGTTGCAATGCATAAATAATATCTTCATACAGACAGAGGCAAAAAAGCATTCACATATATTAAATGATGTTTTGCTAGTTTAGAGAATGTGAAATTTAAAGTCAATGCTGCATTTTAGAAGTGACATTACAGTTAAAAGTTCAGATCCCATGCAAGAAAAGAATGCATCATAAATATTGTGTGTCATTAAAGCCACAGGTTCAACTCCTATGTTATACTGTATAAAGGGCAGACAAAGTTCCAGAATTAGATCGGTTCAACTCTAGCAATAAATGTGTATATGTAAAAGGTTCAAGACTGTATATATTTCATGCAGAAATTGCAGTTTACCAAGCACATCAGATCAGATTACAGGCCAGCTCAGAGAGATGACTTAAAGACAGTACTGTATGCCATAAAACAGTATGGTAAAGATCAGTTTAATATTCTTAGTGACAGTTTATGGAGTTACAGTTCTTAATATTTATCCAAGAAAATTGTAGACAGTAATGATAAATCCTTGCAGCATTCAGTGGTACTGAAAAAAATTAAATGACATCAACTAAAAGAATGTCTATGTTAAGACAGTGGGTGGAGATTTACACACACAAGGCTATGCTATGACCTGAGGATCACAGAGTAAACATAGAAAGTTCAACAGTTAAGATTAAATTTATGGAGGTGCAGAAATGCAAAACATGTTGAAATGTTAATAAAGTGTTAGATTACTACTTTAGTTTCATTTCAGGTTATGGCAGGAAAAAACAATGCCACTGAGGTTTCTGTTTGATTTAATAATAAAGTTACAGCCTTTCCATTTCACTTTAGTACCTTAGTCCAGTTACAGACTTGCAAGAATGTATGTATTAGTAACATTTGTTTAGTTCACTATAGTACATTATCAATTTGCTTACAGACTTACAAGAATGTAAGTTTATTTCATGCAGAAAAATGTAAATAAAGTCAGCGTAACTACAATGCTATCAGTTTTAATTGTTAAATCTGCAAATGTTATTTTAAGGATCTGATACTGTTTCTTTGTGCTTCTCAGAAATAATTTCCAGGTTGATTTTAAATACAGTCAAAAACTTCAATCACCCAGCCCTGCACATGAGATGGAAAAAGCAGGGGTGGCTTGTGCTATAGGACTGCAGGACTGCAGCTCCCACCTGTAAAATGAATAAAATAAATTCCCCCCACTGTAGAACATAAAAAATAAAATTAAAAAAAATTTCACAAGTAGTCCCAGACTCCATACATGCATGCTTAGTTCCTGACTGCTGTGTTAGGCTCCAGCCTACTCACGTCTCACAAGAGAGCCAACAGCATGTGCAGGCCATTATGGTGGACAGAGACAGGTGATCAGGCTGCAGGATCACTACAGAGGACTGAGCTGAGCTGCTACAGAGTACAGGATCACTATGGGCCATTATGGAGGACAGAGACAGGTTGTTGTGTGCGTGTGAAATGCCCCAGTTGCTACATGGTGGTGGGTAGAGAATAAGGCTTGAACCCTGTACCTTGGGCCCAAGTGACAAGAGCCTGAATTCCCTACCCACCACCATTTGTAAAACATCTGCAGATATTTTCCTCATATTTGTTCTGTTCTGTTCCTCATAAAATCTGTGGTTTCTGTATTTTTGTTGCTTAACACAGCCAGTAGTGCAGTGGTGCAGTGGTAGTATTGTTGCCTGACAGCTACAAGTGGTCTGGTTTGATTCTTGGCTGAGGTGGCTTCTGTGTGGAGTCTGCATGTCCTCTCTGTGTTTGTGTGGGTTTGCTCTGGTATCCTTAATGTATATTTGTCCCTATTTTTAGACTGTGTTCCCCCATTATTGGCTTTGTCCCGGTTTTTTGTGACAAGGTTGAGAGCTATGGTGATAATTGAACTTTCTGAATTTGTTTGGGGGCTGTATTCCCCCATTATTGGCTTTGTTCAGGTGTTTTGTGCTACAATGTTGACAGCTATGGTGAGAACTGAATTCACTAAATGGTAGCCATTTAAGATTCAGTCTTCCTTTCTTTCATAAAATAGATGATTTGGCATAGTGGTATGTTATTCTGATTGTTTTGCACAGGGTCCTGGGTTCAATACTTGGTAGAAATACCAAAACCAACTAAACAGCACCCAAGAGGTCTATAAAAATTCAAACCTCAAGTGGTCAATACACACAATTTATTTAAATTAACACTTAATAGTATCACCGCATTTTTGTCCGCACAAGCAGGACTTCTTCAGGTGTAACAAGCCATTTCATCATCATCACTAATTTATGCCCCCACTTAAATCATCAATCAAATAACATCTTTATTGGGTGATTAAAAACAATAATTCAATTAGTAAAAAAATCCCATAGAAAATTACCCTTTTCATTCATTCATAAAATTTCCTTTGCATAAATGAGTTATAAAACCTTAAAATAACCTTGTCATTAATCCCTAAAACTACCTAAATGTGTGATAAACTTAATAAAATTAGGAAATTAAATTCTACTAGGGACCAGTGGAGTACTTCTGCAAATATATAAACCAATATTGCCATCTAGTAGGTGAACAATAAAAGATAATAAATAGGCAATAGTTTCCTCAAATGTTAATCTATATTTATTTTTATTTATTTATTTTACATTTGTTGACCGGGCTAGTCTAAATGGATACATGTCCATTTTCAGTAGAGGCCCGAGGAGATAAGCTCCAATACAGATAAATGAAAAGCTTAGTAATCAATATACAAAGTAAGACTAAATGAAAATATTCATATTAAACTAGCAGATTTCAGGTACCTAAACACAAAAAATAACAGGAAATATAACTAAATAGCAGAATTAATTATATATAAAAAGAAAAACAATATTGCAGGTTAAACATATTATTCTGTGAGGATAAACAAAAAATCTTGTAGTGCCAGAATGCTTCTACTATACAGTATGCAGTTATAAGTCATTTATAAATAGAAAGACTAAGGTCTAGAGGGGAGGCAGGATAAGTATATACATAATGTAAAAGGAAGAAAAACAAGTATATTTTTCAGTAGGAAATGTAAAGGGAGATTCTGCATAGTGAAGTTTGGGAGGAAAACAGAATTTATAGGGATAAAATATGTACTAATTTCTGAGTAGTGAGGGCTAGGCAGAGTTTAGTTCAATTAGATAGATAGTTAATTCTAAATGGGCCATCAATAAAATAATACCTACTATCATAAAACACTACCATTGAAAACTTTATGCATTTTGTGAATTAAAACTTCCTTTCATTCTAAATATTTGATTAAATGTTAAAGCTTAGTTGCCCTTGGTTTCAAAACTGATTTTCAGAATAATGTGCAGGTTTTAGATACATCACACATACATCAAAACTTATACTTAGAGATTCTAAAGAAACTTTGGATCTTCATAATGGGGTAATCACTGGTGCAGGTATATTTCCTGCATGTGAAGCTGTTAAAGCTATTTGGAAATTACGTAAATTAGCCAAGTTACTGGAGGTATTAGCTAATAGTACCTTTAAGACCATAAAGGACATCACTATCTATCAGAACACATCTGTAAATTATGAGTAGGTGACATAAAGCAAATATATTCAAACCAGATTACAGTATATAGTAATACAGATATGAGATCGCTACAAAAGAAGGTCCCTGTAAAACTTTCATCAGGGACCTCGGGGGGAGCTGTTAGACTGAGAGTTTTCAATTTAAACTAGTTGTTAGGCATAAGGTTAAATAACAGGCCAGAAAATATTATTTTACACTTTACAGATTTACAAATGGCGCAGTGGTTGCATTGTCGTCTCACAGCAAGAGGTTGTCCAGTTCTATTCTCAGCTGGGGTGCCTTCTGTGCAGAGTCTGCATGTCCTCCCTGCATTCCTGTTAGTTTCCTCTGGGTGCTCCGGTTTCTTCCCACGTTACAAAGACATACGTATGGAGCATTTCTTCCCAGCCCTCTGCTGAAAATTGGCTTCATTCCAAGTCAGACTTTCCTCATAAACAAATATTAAATAAATAAATATAGAGTCAAATTTGTGTTTTCATTTATGCATGCAGTTGTAAACGACAGTTAAGTAGAAGTGAAAAGATAATCTTACTGACTTAGTATGGGATGTGCAGAAATAACAGTTCTCAAGGGAAAGATATAGAATATTCCTTTCTCAAGGGAAAGATATGTGTACTTGCAAAGGAATCCTACATATGCAAGACAAGGCTTGAAAACCAAGGCAAAAGAGACATGTAAAACATTATAGGGTTTTGGTATTATTGGAAAATAGTTCAGACACAGATAGATGATTCAGTTATGTTAGTTTTTGGACTGATATGCAAGAGGTCTTTCCAGTACAGACACTCGAGCCTGAGCCTGAATTCAAAGTCAGGTCAATATCCAGCATTAATGATACTATTCAGGAGGAAAATTATTTTTCAGTTTATACTATTCAGGAGAATCAGAATATAAGTGCAGAACCTTTGGGTATATTTGTCAACACTGTTACTGTTATCCAGCATTCCAGAATATTATGTTATTTGGATATTGTTGATCTTCACTGTACATAATAAACCATTCTTAAGTGAAGCACAGTTTGCAAACATTATTGTGTAAGGTACAAGAAGACCTGGCCCATAAAGGGGAGACTGTTACCTGTTCAGCACAATTTGGGGCAATTAACAGATAAAAATATTCATTCCAGTCTCATTCCAGTTAATTCTAGTATATTACAGTCTTATCAAGTCTTACAATCTGCTTTTGATGTCCTCTGGACTGGTGAGCAGGTTCTTATGAAGGGTTTCTGATGATTGTCTTCTTTATCTTTTTGTCTTTGCTTTGCAACCTCATAGAATGTCTTGTGCCAAATGCTAAGTTGCTTTACAGACACTGGTAAAGTGCCTTTGATGCCTTGTCCTTTGTTATTGCAACTGCTTTCTTAATCTCTTTGTTAGCCAACTTCCATTCTTTCTTTTCATGGTCAATCTTTTCTATCACTTTTTCCTGTGCTGCTCCTTCCAATAACTTCATGGATTTCTGAATTCCACCACAAGCTTTCCTTATGTACCTTATTTCCTTACCAGTCTTGGCCACATATCTGTCCAATAGTCCACACACATGCTGTTTAGAAGCACTGCCATTCTTCAGCTCTGCCTATTTCCTCCTCTTCTTGAGATGCTAAAACTCTAAATCCTTCCTTGAAAGTTTTGTGCTTTCTCTTCGGTCAGCTTCCATGTCTTCAGCCTAGTCTCTGTGGTATGCTCTCTATCAGCTGTGCAGGTGATGATGGCTGGATAACATGACACGTTGAAATATGTACTACAGTGTGTTAATGTCTGGTGCTCATTTTGAGCAGTCATATACTGCAGAACATAGGTTGCACTGTTTTTTTCATGGCATAGCCAACAGTGGATTTTTGTATTGGTAATACAGAGATAATGATACCTACAAGCATTGATGTGCACTAGAAATAGCAGGTTTTCTTGTGCTAATCAGTATTGTCATGTATATATCCAAGGAGGGAGTCTTGCCCATCTAGTGGTTCTCTCTTCTTCATGATGAAGTGGGTTGCACTGATTTTTTTAAGCTACTTGTTGCCCTGACACAGCCTCCCCAGTCTCATTACAGACACGCTTAGGGTAGAAAAGATGACATTTGTAATAAAGTGAGATTTTCCATGTTGATGTACCTGCCCCAGTTGATTTAAGGTGGTGCCTTCTTTGAAACATGCATGTAATTAATGCACCATTAATAGAAGGTGAGTAGGCTATGTAATTTCAGGAATGCATGACAGTAACCATTTTTTCAAGGTGTTTAAGTTATTTCAAATGAAAAACAAGAAGGAATGTAGCAACTGATTGATGGATTGATTGCAGAATGAGACTGTAAGCCTGAATACTGTACTCTGGAAGTGCATGTGATACCTTATCTCCCTTTCATCCATGTGATCCACTTTATCCATTCTAAACTCTTACAGAGCCCTGTAGCACTGATCCATACACCCAGCAAGGAAGCATGAACATCACTGCATTACTCTCAACTCCAACAACTAACTACCAAAGATGGCCAGAGTAACATTACTGCTCAAAATACTCATCTACAAAAACAATGGCTATTGTTCAAGACTCAAAAGCAGACAGCAGTTTTAAAACTAGTCTTATACTGTCAGGAATAATGATGGTATTCAGTTATTCAGACCCCCATTCACACTTGGCATATGTGAAAATAGCTTTATTAAAAATAGCTCCGGCTGTTTGTAACAATCTCCCAGAAAATATCAGTAATATAGACTACTGACTGACTTTCAAGAAAATGCTCAGAGGCAATTTATTCAAAGAATGTAAATGCAAGCGCACTAAAGACATGGACTAACACAACCATATACTAGTTGTTAGGTTTCACTGTAATGGTTGTAAATTTGTAAATTTTGTATGTTTTCATACTATCTTAGGACAACAAAAGGGATGCAAATATAATTACTCCCCCCTTTCTTTTGTGAAGCCATACAAGATCCCCTTGCTAATTCCTAGTCAGTTACAGAAAAGTAACATCTTACAGTGCTGTGAGCTGTGCAATATGCTTGCATGCAATTTTATTATTTATAATAAAGTTAACAGTGTATATTTAAGCATTATTAATGTATGTGTTCTAGTAAATGTTTAATGTTGTAATTATTCTCTGTCACACCTTGGCTATGTCTTGTACATGTGATTGTTGTCAAATGTCTTTATGGAAGTATTTTTTCTTTGTATTGCTAAGACCATTTCTTACTTACTATTGTCTTTGCCGCTGTAGCCCAGATCATGGCTGGAAAGGGTCCTGAGACTGGTTCACTTACCTGGTTAATACAGTATAGCTCAATACAAAATAGAAAAAAAAGAACAAATAAAGCCAGGAGTGAGAAACAATAAAACTGCACCACTTTGTTGACACAAAACTCTTTTTAGCTTTTTTGTCTGACCATATGGACTTCTTCAGAACATTGTTCAAAAGTTAAAGAACTAAATTTAAATGATTTGAAAAAAAATCATGACCACTTTATTTAATCAGTTAATCCAGCAACCCTAATAATAATTAAAATCACACTCAATATATATATATATATATATATATATATATATATATATATATATATATATATGTCCTCTAAAGAAGTATTAAGATTGCAACACACATTATATTGTCTACTGAATGATACTTTAAAAGTTAAATTAATAAGTATTCATAACCAATATGCTGATTTTAATCTCAAAACACTTCCAATCAAAGTCATATCATTTAAACCAGGATGCACCACAGTATTAGTCCTTAATTACAATTTTAATTCCTTATATTCCAAAAACTCATCACTTGGTCCCCCTCTGATTCTCATACAACATGATCAACAATGTAAAAACAAAATTTGTGAGCATTATAAGAGCATATGTGCCTATACAAAGCATTATGTTCATCCCTCTTCTTAATACCATAAAGGTGGCAGTATATTCTTGCTCGCAATGCTTGAATGGTTTTCCTACTAAAAAAAAACAGTCACAATGTTGACATTGTGCCACATATATGACCCCCAAACTCAAACGATAATATCTTTGGGACAACCTCACAGTTCCATACCCTTGAATACCAAATGAAGACCACTCAAGTATATATTTACACTGGTTGCACATCCTAGAACACTCACCTTTTCAGTATTCCCAAAATCCACAAGAATCTTTTTGACTCCCCCCTTCATCCTAAGTTGATGCTAAATCATCTAAGACATTTAATATAGCTTGTTATATAGACCAAAACTTAAGGACATAGTTAAGGGAATTGGTCATCTGCACAAGAATTCTTGCGATTTTTTGAGGAGCATAATGGATGACCTGTATGATGAGAATTTAATATTTTTAATGATTGCTATCAAAGATCTATACTCTGTGATCCTTCATCAGTTAGGTTTAGAATGGTTCTATGAATATCTTTGTTTTAACAAAGTTTTGTATCACAACAAAATTAAAACACTGAGAGTTTTAATGGAAATAGTTTTGAAGAACAATTTCATTAGTTTTGAAGGTCAGCTATTTAAGCAGTGTCAAGGTGTGGCTATAGGGGTGGCTTGCACCCCCATTTTTGCCAATCTTATTATGGCCCATTGGGAAAACAATTTTGTTTTCTCTGTTTACAGAGATTGCTGGGTTATTTATGGATGTTTTTTAGATGATATAGTGATTTTTTGGCCTGACACTGTTGAGATGTTGCATGAATTTTTCAATATTTACACACTACTACTGCATTTCTTAACTTTACCTTAACTTTTTCATATGACCAGGTTCAATATTTAGATATATCCCTTTTTAAAACTAGGATTAAAAGAAATTTTGAATCAACAATTTTCAGGAAGCCTGCTATCTCCAACCCGTTCCTGCATTTCAGTATCTGGCACCCTACTCACCAGAACAAAATCTTTGGTGAAGGGCCAGTATATGAGATTATCATTTATGTTATTTCAGGATGATCAATTCAACACTGAGAGCTTAAAGCTGAAGCATATGTTTCAAAGTAAATGTTATCCTACAGTATTCTTTAATGGTATACTGTGTGAGGTTAAAGTGAAAAGAAAAACTGTGTTTTTTGCCTTTTATTAGGAAAGATGCATGACTATGTGATGAATCAAGTGTTGAAGGATAGTAATGATATTCAGAGGGACTATAATAGGTTCATAGGTAGGTACTAGGCTATTGCCTCTAGGGCCTAAATAAGCCTAGCCAAATGGTACCCTGGCTTTTGCCACCCAAGAAAATTAGAGAGTTTGTCCTGTCTTTCACTACTGAATTTTTATGATATTAAGGCAGTTATTCAAAAGAATTGGAATATGTTTTCTTTTAACCAGGAACATCCTAAAATGGTAGGGCAGGCTCAGAGGATTGTTTATAAAAAAGACAGGTATTCTAAAAACTTGATAGAGACTACTAAACCTGTTGAGAATCAAAGGTAAATGGCAAAATGTGGTCCTTGTAACCAGTGAAGAGGGGTCTTCATTTAATATTCAAGGGTATGGAACTGTGAGGTTGTCCCAAAGATATTATTGTTCGAGTTCGGGGGTCATATATGTGGTGCAATGTCAACATTGTGACTATTTCTATATTGGGAAAACCATTCAACCATTGAGGTCAATAATATACTGCCACCTTTATGATATTAAAAGAGGAATGAACATAATGTTTTGTATAGGCACATTTGCTCTTGTAATACTCACAAATTTTGTTTTTATATTGTTGATCATGTTCATATGAGAAACAGAGCAGAAGCAAGCAATGATTTTTTTCGAATATATAAGGAATTGAAATGGCAATTAAGGACTAAAACTATAGTCCATCCAGGTTTAAATGATATGACTTCGATTGGAAGTGTTTTGAGATTAAAGTCAGCATATTGTTTATGAATATTTATTAATTTAACGTTTAAGGTTTCATTCACTATATAATATGATGTGGGTTGTAACGTTAATGTTTCTTTAGATGACGATTATATATATATATATATATATATATATATATATATTTTTTTTTTTTTTTAAGTATTATGTGTGATTTCAATTATTATTGGGCTTGCTGGGTTAACTGATTAAGTGATAATGTTTTTTTTTTTTCAAATTGTATAAATTTAGTTCTTTAACAGCTGAACAATGTTATGAAGAAGTCCATATTGCCGAACAAAAGTGCTAAACCAGTGTTTTGTGTCAATAAAATGGTGCAGCTTCTTTGGTTCTCGCTCCCGGCTTTTTTTATTTGCTCTTGGTGTGTAGATAGTGGTAACTGTACAGTAAATAGTAAAAAAGGGGAGGGGGGGTTAAACATGACAGAAATAATTATGGAACTAGTAAAGCACTTTTTAATTCTGCATCATTCATGAGAAGAAAATACTTGCCACTGAAAGCACTGAGAAATAGCAGGCAGACTTACCTTGGAGTCCTTTCTTTAACAGTAGTAGCTGTCAGCTGTACACAATACAGCAAGGATCATTTACTGCAATGAAAGGAAGTTTTCACGCCTCAGAATGAGAGTGTGGTGGTCTATCAATTCTGTTAGAACTACAAAAAAAAACCTTTACAAAAACCTGCAAGTTAACTACTCTATTTTGCTGGAAGTAGCTAACAGCCAATTATAACATAGATCAAGGTCTGACAGACAAATAAATGAGGCTCACTCAAGGAAACATAGAAGCAGCTATGTTACAGAAGGTGTGTTAGATGACAGTGCTTTCACACTCCTGCCATTCTATTTTAATGGCATGAGGAAACACCTGCACTTCCTTATGTCTAGCAAAAGTCATACACATACTTCTCAACTATCCAGATTTTTTGGCCCATATTTTTGGGATGTTTCTTAGACAACATTAGTTTTCTGGCAAATCATTGGGGGTGAAAATCAAAAACTAATGACAGCCATTTGAGTTGTAGACTTCATCCACCCAGTCTCAACCCCCTTTTCCCATTCTGCACACAGGGCCAGGGTGTTATTTCAACAGTGATAATCTTCGCAAACCAAGGTTTACACCTCTGGGTGGCTAGCCCTGCCACAGTAGTTCATCCATACTAGTCACTCACGCACACGGCCAATTTAGAGTGTCCAGTTCACCTACTGCATCTCTTTGGAATATGGGAGGAAACTGGAGCACCCAGAAAAAACTCACACAACCGCAAGGAGGACATGCAGACTCAGCATATTAGGCACCTCCACAAAGAACAGAAAATAAAGAGATGAAAAAACACATTTTTGAGTTCTAAGGTGGAGTTTCTTTAACATTTTTCTGGGATTAGGTAAAGGCTCCTTGTATATTCTCTTCTTTTTTAATTGGCAGAAGTTGGGGTGGACTGTATATTTATTAGTGCTATCAACCCATACTATTTATAATTTAAACAGTAAATGTTCGGACATTGGCATGAATTAGGAAAAACAGCAACACAGAAGCAACTATTAGCCAAGTGCTACTGTTGTTGATAAAGTTACTAACTCAAACAGAATAACAACAAACCTTGCACTGCAGTTTTACTTCTTTTACTAAACTAATCATGTTCTAAAAGATTTCTAAAATTACTATTCAACCATCATAAGACAACCACCAACTATCAATTTAAAAACAGCCCCCATAATGTTTAATTTATTCCAAAGCTTCCTTGTTTATATAGTGGGTACAAGAAGTAAAGTAATACTGTTTAAGTGAAGTGAAAATGGTTATAAACTTAAATGAAATTGGGGCTGAAATATTGGTATGTCTCTTTTCTTTAAAACCTTGAATATATATATATATATATATATATATATATATATATATATATTATGCTTAGGATCGCAGTGCACTATGGTATTGTAACCCCTAGTGGCGGCTGGTGACTTCAAATTAAAGGGGAGCTGCAGGAGACAGCTGAATGGGTGGGGCCAATGAGAAGGGGTGTGTCCAACTAGAAAGGGGTGAAGCTATGCTCAAAACCACAACAACTGGAACTTTAATTAAATACGCTGCTCTGGGTGCCAAACCATCATTATGAGAGTCCAATCAAGACAAAATAAAGTGTAGAAGAAAAAATATTTCAATGCATTGGCTACATGACAACTTACTTAATATCTAGATGGAAACACAAAGGTTGTGAGGCATGAAAAAATAAATTGCTTTTTAAATGCATTCCTGGAATGCCAGTCAAAATCAAGTATAAAAAAAAACAACCACTACTCAGCTCAAACCACTTCTCCTTGCACTGCAGTTCTAATTATAATTTATATTCAGCTTTATAAAATTACCAAGTAACATGCTGAAAGCAGAAATCTCTGTAATACTCCCACTTGTAAAAATGTTTCTTATCCAAAAAAGACCTGCTGCCTGACAACAACTATCTACTTGTTTCATGGGTAACACATGATCAAAGTAAAAAATGAACAGCGAACAAGAAACAAGCTCAAGATAAATTGCTTAAAGGATTACTGCACAAGTTATGGACCACACATGATAAATTGACATTCTGTTTAGTTTACGGGTAAAGCCTGCAAAGATAACTGCAAGTCTCCAACAAATGTAATGAGCTTCTGAAAATACTGTAATCCTGTCCTTTATTACAAATACTGTCATATGCATTTCAATGCCTAAGGCTTATACGTTATCTAGTTATGTAAATATTCTCTGCATGGCAGCAATGAAAATGCATTCAGTGTTGGTAATTCTTTAACAGTATGCTTATTAAAGCTTACCTGCATTTTACAATCTCTGTCAAGCTTACCTGATGGTCATTAAAGCATTGCTATTTTAATATAGAGCAACAGGGCACTGCAACAGCATGCATTTTCTGAATAATAAGAAGCATAAATCAACAGTATAAAAATATGACAGAAAACCAGAACATTCTGCCAAATCAAGGACAGATGAAAAGCCACAGTTGTACATGTGGTCTACCTTGGATGGGGAAATACTCTGCACACTTACACTGCATAACTGTTCCCTGCCTTGCTTGGACACATTCAGAGCCACTACAATGGGGAGTGGGGTGCAACAAGTAGGTAACAGTTTGAAATGTCTCTGGCTGACGGTGATGGCTCTGACACTCATATCTCTCAACCTCAGAGCAAGAAATCTGGACAAAGCCATATATAGAAGTGGGACCCAAAAATAAAGGCAAATTTTAAATGTTGTTCTTATAAACTTAGAAAGATAGTAGTAGGTCTTGCATTAGTATGATTTTTTTTGAAGGGTATGAAATCTGAAACTCAAATGTCTGCCATTATTTTCTAACTTCAATCTTTAATGATTTGCTACTAATTTGCCAGAAAACCACAATTTTATGAAAAACAGACCAAAAATGTTATGCAAAAATATAAAATTGCCACACAATACAGCTGGGAACCTGTCAAAGAAGGGACACCTTTTTAAAATTACTACTGTTAACTTGAGCAGCTGACAAAATAAGAGCATCTACATGCATTTCTGAAATAAAAGTAATCTATAACTCTGATCATTACAGTTATTTATAATTGTAAACCCTCCATGTTTTCTTCCAAAATTGCCATTTTGCAGAAGGATCATTAGGGGGAGAAAAACATTTTGAGCCAAAATTTTGGACAGTTAAGAGGTTTGGATATTCCTAATTCTATAAAGCGATTTATTTGCACATACCTCTCAACCTCTTAATGCAGGAAATCTGGACAAGGCCAAATATATTGGGGGAACATACAGACAATACTAAAAATTGCTGTTGTATAAAATTAAGACAGTTGATAGAATAACAGGTCTTGGTTTAGCATGTATTTTTCTGAAGGTTATGACATCTGAAACTCAATGTCTGTCATTATTTAGTGGCTTCATTCCTAAATATTTGGCAGAAAACCACAAATTCTATGAGGAAAAAACCAAAAATAAGAAGCAAAAATGTATTCATTCTGCAAAATTCTGGACAGTTGAGAGGTATAGTTCAGCCAGGGCTGTCTGAGTTCACTGCCCTTCCCCCCCTCACAAAATCATGGTCGATTGGAGCGTCCCCCTGCAGCCATTCCAATGTCCCATTCCTTGGTTATTTCGCCCCATTTGCCCTAAACACTGTAATTTACATACTGCTTTACTTCTGCAATGATATGGATTTCATTTGAACGTTTTATTTTATATTTTACAGCATAAACCCTAATAGATATCTGCTAAACAAAGCAATGCAGTCTCACAATGAAAATAGACTTAGCATTAAAACTTCTCTGCCCTTGAAACTCACATTCATTGAAACAGCATTGAAATCCACATTCAAAGAAAATACATTTTGCCAGTGGCAGATAAAGATTAATTTTGAGCTATTTTCAAATCATAGGCCCCTTGATCACGAAACATACACATGCTCTTTGATACACCTTCCTGACTGTATTAAATTATATTCCTTGTACAATACAGTACAGTTGTTAGAGGGCATTTTAAATTTATTGTTTTGAATATTTTTCCAGTAAACAATGAAACAAAATGCATGCACCAATAATGACAAAACTGCTCAATTCAGAACATTTCCATCATAAAAGTCTACTCAAACTTCTACAGTACACCAGTATCAGTAAATATGCACAATCTCTGAAAAAGTAAAAGTCATCTAAATAATTTCACATTAAAGAAATCTGTTAACTAATGAAGAGGTTACTGCTAGCAAACAACTTTATATGTCATTGTTTCATCTACAAATAAAGTGCCTGTTGTCCTTGAGGAATAAATTGCCTATGTTGCATTAAAAAAATGATAAGCTAGTAATATTGCAATAGGGAATGGATTGCAAACTGATAACAGGTTCATAGTTACTAGGTATCTTCGCTAAAAAGGACTGCAGCATCCATCTCCTTTACAACAGAGTACAGTATCAGCAATGCATCTACCTACTGTGGGAGTATAACCCACAGCCTTCTGCATCATAGGTTCATAGGTAGGTACTAGGCTATCGGCCCAAGGGCCTACGTAAGCCTAGCCAACAAGGTTCCCTGGCTTACGCCACCCAAGAAAGTTATTTTCCTGTGAGTGCTAATGAAGAACTTTGCTTGACATAGACAGGTAGCCTGTTCCAGAGTATGGGAAGTCTCTGGGACAGGAATCTATCCCTCCAGCATGTCCTGTTTATTGTGGTGACAAGGTTTAGGTCCCTAGAGCGTGTAGCTTGGAGGGATTGGGATTTCTTTAGGCGTAGCATGTCCAACAGCTCTGGGTTTGACATAGCTTTATATGTGAGGCAGAGATCACCTTGGAGTAGGCAATATGCTACGGAGTAAAGCTGGAGTTTTTTGAGGCGGTCAGTGTAGGGCATTTTTTGAGGCCAGTAATCCTCTTTGTGAGGTACTTCTGTGGCCTTTCCAGCTGCTGCAGAGGTCTTGTGAGGAACATTCCAAAAGGGGCGTTGTACTCTATAATGGGTTTAAGGAGTGTCGAGTAGAGGGGAACAATTACCTCTTTTTCCTGGATGAGAACCCTTTTATGAAGGACTTCCTGACTACTGTGGCAACGTGACTATCAAAGGAGAGACTACTGTCCACCTGGGTCCCAAGGTCTCTTATCACACATTCTGTGTTAAGTAGATTGCTGCCTATGTGGTAGTTCATGGGTACAGAGTTTTTACCAAAGGGGATGACACTGCACTTTTTGGCATTGAGCTTGAGGCCATGGCTCTGACACCAAGCATCTGTCTCAGTGAGGCCCTTCTGTAGGATGTCCACATCATTAGGGGACTTGACTATGGCTCCTAGTTTGCAGTCATCTGCAAACTGCTTTAGCCAGAGGCCTTCTGTGTTAGCCTGTACTTCAGAGAAGTAGATACCAAACAGGAGAGGTCCCAGGACTGAACCCTGTGGTACTCCACTTGTCACTGCTTTGAGTGACAAAAGCAAGTACACTACCTATTGTGCTATTAACAATGTAAGCAAGCTCAGCATAAGCAGCACTAAACTTCTGTTCCCCTGCAGCTCTCAGCTCCTTGTAAAATCTACTCGACACTCAGCTGTATCTCTGAACTTTGCAGCACAAGAAATATGGAAAAAGCCAAACTTTATTGGGGGGGGGCAGAAAAGCCTAAAAGCCAGGGACACATATTAAACATTGCTTGTATAATGTTGGAAAGTTGCTAGAATAAAATGCTGTGTTACCACCATACATTTCACTACCAAGTATTGAACCCAGGACCCTGTGTAAAACAGTCAAAGCATCATACCACTATGCCAAATCATCTATTTTATGAAAGAAAGGAAGACTGAAACTTAAATGGCTACCATTCAGTGAATTTAGTTCTCACCATAGTTGTCAACATCTTAGCACAAAACACCTGAATAAAGCCAATAATGGGGGAATACAGCCACCAGACATATTCAGTGAGTTCAGTTATCACCATAGCTCTCAACCTTGGCACAAAAAACCAGGACAAAGCCAATAATGGGGGAATACAGTCCGAAAAATAGGGACAAATATCCATTGAGGACACCAGAACAAACCCACATAAACATAGGGAGGACATGCAGACTCCACACAGAAGGAACCCCAGCCATGAATCAAACCAGATAACCTGTAGCTGTCAGGCAACACTGCTACCACTGCACCACTGCACTACTGGCTGTGTTAAGTAACAAAAACACAGAAACCACAGATTTTATGAGGAACAGTACAGAACAAATATGAGGCAAAAATCTGCAAATGTTTTACAAATGGTGGTGGGTAGGGAATTCAGGTTCTTGTCACTTGGACCCAAGGTACAGGGTTCAAGCCTTATTCTCTACCCACCACCATGTAGCAACTGGAGCATTTCACACACACACAACCTGCAGATCCTGTCTCTGTCCTCCATAATGGCCCGTTGCAATCCTGTACTCTGCAGCAGCCCAGCTAAGTCCTCTGTAGTGATCCTGCAGTCTGATCACCAGTCTCTGTCCTCCATAATGGCCCACGCCTGCTGTTGGGTCTCCTGTGAGATGTAAG
The DNA here is from genome assembly GCF_019279795.1 of Protopterus annectens. Lineage (NCBI taxonomy): Eukaryota > Metazoa > Chordata > Ceratodontiformes > Protopteridae > Protopterus > Protopterus annectens. The sequence goes on along the minus strand of NC_056743.1, from coordinate 680,870,407 downwards.
TTGGCTGGAACATCCTGCTGTTGGGTCCCTGCAAGACATGAGTAGGCTGGAGCCTCCAGCCTGTGGGTGATGCAGTCTGGTGACCTTCCAGTCTGTGCAGTCATCACTGCACAGACCTCTGGGCTGGAAGGGCAGAGTTTTCTGCCTTCCCTATCCAGACTGCCTAACAGAGCAGTCTGGAGTTCAGGAATGAACCACGCATGTTCTGGTCTGCCTAACACAGCATTCAGGAACTAAGCATGCATGCACAGAGTCTGGGACTACTAGTGAAATTTTTTTTAATTTTATTTTTTATGTTCTACAGTGGGGGGGATTTATTTTATTCATTTTACAGGTGGGAGGGGCTGCAGTCCTATAGCACGAGCCTCCCCCGGTGCCAACTCCTGTATGATCTGTAACTTAAACAATGAAATCATACCAACTGTCCAGATTTTTGCGTTATATTTTCGGTCAATTTATTCCTCATGAAATTTGTGATTTGCCGGATTTTTGTGGCAACTCATTAAGGGCTGAATTCACTAAATAATGACAGTCATTTCAATTTCAGACTTCATATCCTTCAGAAAATGCGTGGTGATACAAAAACGTTTATCCTAGTAACGATCTACGTTTAGAAGTGCAATGTTTAAAATGTGTCCCTATTTGGGGAGCTTTGTCACCCTCCCCCCCAATTATTTTGGCTTTGTCCCGATTTTTTGGGCTAAGATGTTGATAGCTATAACTATGAATGAAATGTAATGCTCAGCAGCTGGTATTCAGTAGGCTCACCTATCAACCAGCACCCACATTGGCCGTGTTAAACTGACGCACTTTAAATTGCGAGTAATGGGCTGATAATTTATTTCAGCTTCTGCCCGATAGGTGCATAATAAAATATTTTGGTGAGAGAAAATCAAAATTACTTCAGATTAAACTAAGATTATTACAACAATCGCTATCATTTGCATACTACATCAATATAAACCTACGCCAAACGTTTTCTTCTGTTCTGACTCGCTTAAAACATGGCACAGAACTCCATTTACGGATAGTGTGGTGGGTGATATTTCAGTTTAGGGCACGTTTCCTGACTGTGCCGGCAGTGTGTGGGTCCTGAGTCAACCGAGTTGCAGCATATATATGTGAAGGGTCACGACTTCGTGAGCAATAGCTGAGACACAACTCATTAGGTCTCGTACTGGATTTTATCCTTTACTCTTAATTTTAAAAACCGTACAGGCAATGCCGCTGTCGGCGCGAACAGGGAATGGCACGCTCTAAACTGAAATATCATTCATTCCATCCAGGTCCAAGCTGAACTTTCCTGGTAAACGAAAAACAAATAAGTAAACATCATAGATCTCAACCTTCCATGTTCAAAATGAGGAACACTAGCCCTCATAATGTGGAACAAATGGGCATAATGTGGAACACCTACTAATGGCTTACTAACAACTTCAACTAGGAAGGTTAAAATATGCTTTTACTTATAAAAAAGATCTTTTAATGAATTAATACGATTCATTTTTATTTACAATGGGTTTCACTTAAAGAAATTCCTAACACTGAATGTGTGACAGAGTCTTTCAATGTGGAACTTTGAGGGAACTTCGAGGAACATGAACTTTTTAAGACCCCAAATGAGATACGTTCCTAGTAATGAGGTACACTTGAGAGGTATGATTCTACTATACCTTTATTTCATTGTTTTAGAGTGCGTGAACACAGGTAAATGCAGTATAATCTGGTTATATACGGCCATAAAAACAGACCAGGTAAATATCTAAAACATTCATGAAGCAGTTCTCTATTCACAACAAGAAAGAATCACATGTAAGCGCCCTAAGCACGTATTTTATACGTGTTCCTAACTGTAGAGGAAAACCGATCCAAAGTGCCGAATTTCCATACCCATAATGCAGTGCTCACGCGTAAAAGGTTTAAACTTTTAAAAATAATTCAGAATGCTCTGTAATGCTTATCTTTCTCGCTTGATTAATATTTTTATTTGTTTGTTTATCTATTTAAGGCTGTAGTGGCAAGATCATCGCTTTTACCTTATTGATAAGGTCTAGCGTCTTACAAAATGCTTTTACGTGCATTTCTTCATTTGTAAACTTGTAGGTGTCGGACCTTGTGGAAAAAATTCTCAAAATTTTTATAGTCCTTTTTTGAGGGGCGTTCATTTTACATGAAGCACGACTAAAATCTTGAGTATAGGATGTGTTTTTTAGTAAAGATATGATGCAAAAAATGGCTGATCTTTTTCGTGGAAATTTAAATTATCTTTACGTTATTCTTGGACGCACCTTTTTCACGTCTCTTGATATTAGCGTGAGTAATAAATTGATTGGAATATCTGCAAATTGCCCTGCACTCTGTCGCAATTTATTAATTCAAGAATAAAAGTAAGGATTTTGAGCAAAGATTCCAAGTCAGGCACGACTAACTTTGATTACAGTTTTCTAACCAGGCATGACTGGTCCGTAATAATAACAACGGAAAACGCTTCCTCCACTCTCAATGTAAAACACGCTTGTTGTTAGACCTTAACTTGGATTCAGCCTCATACCTCAACTGTACAGATTTTTGCCTTAAATTTTTGGTCTGTTTTTCATAAAATTGCGGCTTTCTGGCAAATTAGTGGCAAATCATTAAAGACTGAAGTAAGAAAATAATGACAAGACATTTGAGTTTTAGTGGTGCAGCGGTAGTGTTGTGTTGCCTCACAGCAAAAGGTTTTCCCGTTCGATTCTCGGCTTGGGTTGGGAGTGCCTTCCTTGTGGAGTCTGCATGTCCTCCCCGTGGTCGAGTGGGCGTTCGAATGACATGCGTTGAATGGACGTGCCTTTGTTGAAGGTTGAGCGTTGGGCTGGCAACTTGACACCATAAAAAACAACTGCCAATCATTAGTGGACCGGAGTTCCACTGTGGCGACCCCTAACCGGGAAAAGACAAACAACAACCCTTCAGAAAGACGCGGTGGTGCAGCAGCTAGTGTTGTCACCTCACAACAAGAGGTTCTCCTGTTCAATTCGTGGCTGAAGTGCTTTCTGTGTGGAGTCTGCATGTCTTTCCCACGGTCGAGTGATGTTAAAGACATGTAGGTAGGTGCGAGCGTAAATGGGAGTGCCTTCGTTGAAGGTTGGGCGTCAGGCTGGCAACTCGGCACCATAAAACCCACTGTCAATCATGAACAGACCGGAGTTCCGCTATGGTGACCCCAAAAGACTTAATACCCTTCAAAAATTTCATGCGAATGCAAAACCTGTTATTCTAAACATGACATGTGACATAATAAAGAGATTTTTTTATACTTTTTACTGCATCGTGGTGATCTACGTTTTGGTGTCTCCTGAGACTTTGTCCAGATTTCTTACTCTAATAGGTTGAGAGGTATGGATACTGCCGTTAATCTCAGAGAAATGCTTGAGAACACTGGACTGCACCTGTGTTTTTGCGTAGTTCTTAGAACGTTACAGCAAACGGGAGTCTTTCATGGCAAGGATGTAGACAGTGAATTACATTTTGTATCCACAAATGCTTATTGCTACCCCTGACCAACCTGGCATATTTACAAAAACTGTCACATCACTCCAGCTGTTGCCTCTAGCACTTCATGTGTGTAACACTTCTCCTGCTCATTCAAAAACTAGTTGGAGATATTATTTTTAGATTTGCATGTAATCCTCTCTGTAAGCAAGCTACATGTATATTTAAAAACATTCATTTATTATTTATTTATTTTCAGTTTGATTACCGGGGAAGTTCACTGGGCCCAAGGGACCTGTTTTCAGTGGAGGCCCTGGGAAAAAAAGCTCCAAATACAGTATACAGTACAGATGTAGTAATACAGAAATGTAAAGATACATTATCTAGAACAAATTGCAACAAAGGTACATACAGTGTTGCACAATAGTCAGACAAACCTCATTGTAGATGACCTTAAGGGTTATACAGGTTCATTTATGAGAGCACTCAAATATGTAACATGACTTAATAAAGCCTCGATGTTTCTATATTTTCTTTTCGGCTTTTCCCGGTTAGGGGTCGCCACACCGGTCCGCTAATGATTAACAGTAGATTTTTTTTTATGGTGCCGAGTTGCCAGCCCAACGCCCAACGTTCAGCAAAGGCACGCCCATTCACGCATGTCTTTCGGAGGCCACTCAACCGCAGGGAGGACATGCAGACTCCACACAGAATGCACTCCAGCCGAGAATCGAACAGGATAACCTCTTGCTGTGAGGCAACAACACTACCGCTGTACCACCGCGGCGCCCTGATGTTTCTATATGATGTTCAAAAAAAATGTACCAGCAATAACAGAGAACATGCCCTTCAATGTGGAGCAGTGGGGAATTTGGACTTTTTATGACTCAGAATGAGGAACATTCCTCATAATGAGGTCACTTGAAAGGTGCGAGTAACAACAATGGATTTTCTATCCATTATTTTTAACTTTACACCTGTTTATTGAGCAAAGAGGGTGAGAGCTGTGGCTATGCATCTCAACTGTACAGATGTTTGCAGAATGTCCAGACATTTGCTTTAAATATTTTGTCTGTTCATCATAAAATCTGTGTTTTTTTGGCAAATCATGGAGGTATGAAGTCACTAAATAATGACCAAATAATGACACATATTTGAGTTCCAGACTTTGTATACTTCAGAAAAAGTATGCAAACACGGATCCTGTTATTTAGCAGCTTTCTAAGGTTATAAGAGCAATATTTAAAATTTGTCCCTATTTTGGGGTCTTTGTTCCTCCTTTATTTTAGGCTTTATCCTGATTTCTTGTATTAAGAAGTTGAGAGGTATGTATGGCTATGACAATATGATATTCAGCAGCTTATAGATGTTACACAACTGCAGTAACATTCTGAAAACTACTCAAGAACATAGGTGCCGTCCAGTGTTCTCCATTATCGCCAGGCTGGTTCTGCTGCAAGTTAAGGTCTAGCATTAGAAATGACTTGGATGGGGGAAGTAAGATGGGTTGAAGGACAGCAGCATGAGCACAATCCATAAATGTACCACCGTGACACTCAACTGTCCCTTATTTCATTTATGTCATATTTTGGCCCATTCCTCATACAATGTGATTTTTGACAATTCAAAGAAGATTGCAGTCACTAAGTAATAACAGACATTTGAGTTTCACATCTTATCCTTTGGAAAGATGCACATTAATACAAAATCTGTACCAAGTTTATAAATGTATAAAAGCAAAATTTTAAAACTTGTCCCTGAGTTTAGGCCTTTTACTCATGCATACCTATCCAGTAACCCTTACTTTGGAGACTGTGCCTGCTTTTGTCTTCCATTCTTGTATTGTCACTTGTAAAAAGTTTTATTTTGTACTAAATCACTCAGGATTATAGCCAGTCAATAATAACCATATGTTGCGTTTCATATTTCTTTTGTTCAGAAAGTTGTGCTGCTGCAACACCTGCTGCTATCTGATTAACTTCTCAAGTGAATTAAAGTAATTACCACCAGTATCACATTTTTGGCTTTGTCCATAAATTGCTATGCAAAGAAACTGAAAGATATGCTCGCATGTTATTTTAGGTCTGTCCTGATTCTTACACTAAGAAGTAGACAGCAAAGTGTACAGTTCCACCAATAATTCATTTTAATTTTTTTAGAGTTAACTTTAAAAATGGCCTGCATGCATGCCCCTCAACTGTACAGATTTTTGCAGAATGTCCAGATTCCTGCCTCATATTTGGGGTCCATTTCTACTAAATGTGTGGTTTTCTGGCAAATCATTGAGAGATGAAGTCAGAAAACAATAGCAAGCATTTGAATTTCAGGCTTCATACCCTTCAGAAAATTCATACTAATAAAACAATCAATTTTCTAAGTTTGTAAGAGCATTATTTAAAAAGTGTCCTTATATGGGCTGATTTGTCCCCCTATTATCGATGACTTTGTCCAGATATCTTGCTCTAAGAGGTTGAGAAATATGCCTGCATCTACTGTAAAAGAAAAAGACGTGACCAGAACAACCTGTAAGTGCACCCTTCTGCCTATAATGAAATGTATTTTTATAAAGCCATCCTGCAGGAAGGTTTGTCCCAAATAAATAGTTGGTGCCAAAATCATGGACTGAAACTAAACACCAAAGAACAAACTGTACGTGTACCCTTCTGTCAATAATGAAATGTATTTTTATAAAGCCATCATGCAGGAAGGTTTGTCCCAAATAAATGCTTGGTGCAAAAATCATGGACTGAAACTAAATGCAAAAACAAAAAAAATGCATTATTGATGCATTATTATTTCCTTTGTGACGTCATCTACCACAGGGAACTGCCACATTGACAATACACTCCTAAGAGATGACCCAGTTTTTCAGGATTGTGAACTTTTGTGGACAGTGACCTAACTTTTGAAGAACATGTCCATCGTCATGCAAAAGTACTTTGTTGTACAGTTTATAAACACAGGGATTGTGTCTAGATCAGGGAATGTTATTGCCTCCCTCTGCTTAGCCTTAGATTAACCAGTCATTGAGTATAATGCCCCTTAAGCACGCATCTGCCCAGAAACATGCAATAACTGGAACACCCACAGAGATACGTTAGTAAAAGGATACAAGGCCTAAGCAATAAGTCTTACAATGACCGACTCAAAGTTCTTTCACTATCCTACAGAGTGCTAAGAGGTGACTCTTGTCTGGCATACAAGGCATCTTCCAACACAATGCTGGTGCATTTACTGCAAATAAGAAAGTCAAATGGTATCAGAAATACTCAGTCTAGGGATCTATACCTCTTCTGTAGAAACAACAAAACAGCTTGGAGGGGCAGGTATATCTTGCGGATAGAATCCTTGTGAGGAACAGTCCCTCTTTTGTCAGTTGTGTTCAGTATTGTTTTGAAAATCATTATTATTGGTTATTTATTTATTGACTGGGAAAGTCCAACTGGGTCAGGAACCCATTTTCAGCAGAGACCCAGGGAGAAAAGCTCCAATAACACAAATATTCAGTACAAGAACTAATGTCTGACAAATACTAAAATATTCAGTACAGTTTGATTCTATTAGTACAGATAAAATATTCATTGCAGTCACAAAGTATCTTACAGATAGGGATTTACAATTTTATACAGTACAAGGCATCTTACATGTCATACATTGTTTTTTTGTGTGTGTGTGTGTGTGTGTGTGTGTGTGTAATTAAGATTAGAGTGAAAGTTAAAAATTAGAGGTTTGGAGGGATACAGCAGAGTGATTGTTATTAAATGAGTAATAGAAGCAAATATTTTGAAGTCAGAGCATAAAAGTGAGAAAATAATAATATGTAAAGGAAGTTAAGATAATCAGAGTTAAGGAGTTAAGTTTCATCAAGTTTTTTGGAAGTGTTATGTTCCTAGAATGGGTGAAAAGACAGTTCAAGGAGAATGTTTAGAATTTACCTATTTGGGTGGTAGCAGGGGCAAACATGATTGTTAAGTAGAAATTGTTTAAGGGTGAGCTTGAAATTATTGAAACAATCTATGGTATTTATGTTTGTTGGAAAAAACTTCTACAGCTTTGCAATAGCATGTGCGTATAGACACTGTCCAGCTGTTTTGTTGGGTATGTGGACGGTTAGGAGTTGTTTATTTTCAGACCGGAGGGCTCAGGTGAGGGTGTAGGGTTTTAGGATGGTTTTAAAGGCAGGGCAGCTGTCAGGGTTATATATCATTTTATGAGCTATAGACAGCTGAAGGAGGTCAAGGTGGTGATGGAATTCACGACAGCTAAGTTATTTTAGGGCTTGGCAGTGATGAGAGAGATAGGGGTTTCCTGTGGCAAATTTGACAATTTTATGGTAGCAGGACTGTAGCTTATTTTTTACAGCAGAGTGAAAATTGGCAAATATGGTGGTCCATATAGGTGAGAGGAGAGCAGGTATGTATTGGCGAGAGCTTTTTTGGTGGTGCTATCCAATAAATTTTTATGTCTATAAAGAGTTCCTAATTTATAATTTCTTAA
>NC_056743.1:680144939-680177439 GCF_019279795.1 Protopterus annectens | reverse complement strand
GTAAGGTAATGTGGTTTGGTACTGTAATTTGCATGGTAAAACTTATTGACTCCAAATATAAACAAAAAGTGCTATTTTGGCTATTAGTAGAAGTGCCCACACTGAATAAAAACAGAACAAAAAATTAATTAGTAGTTCTGATAAAACCATAATTTACTAAGTCCATTTCTAGTTGGCATTCAATGAATGAACGTATGTTTCAGATTTGGAAAAGAAGATACTCGTACAAATGTTGATAGCATTGGTGCAGAGAAGATAGTCCTACAGATGATGATATTATTGGTGGAGAAAATTTAGCCCTACAGATGTTGATAGTATTGGTGCAGAGAAAATAGCCCTACAGATATTGACAGTATTGACGCTGAGAAGATAGTCCTACAGATGCTGATAGTATTGGTACAGAGAAGATAGTCCTACAGATGTTGATATTATTGGTGGAGAAAATTTAGCCCTACAGATGTTGATAGTATTGGTGCAGAGAAAATAGCCCTACAGATATTGACAGTATTGATGCTGAGAAGATAGTCCTACAGATGCTGATAGTATTGGTACAGAGAAGATAGTCCTACAGATGTTGATATTATTGGTGGAGAAAATTTAGCCCTACAGATGTTGATAGTGTTGCTGCAGAGAAAATAGCCCTACAGATGTTGACAGTATTGATGCTGAGAAGATAGTCCTACAGATGTTGATAGTATTGGTACAGAGAAGATAGTCCTACAGATGTTGATATTATTGGTGGAGAAAATGTAGCCCTACAGATGTGGATAGTATCGGTGCAAAGAAGATAGTCCTACAGATGGTGATAGTATTGTTATAGAGAAGATAGTCCCACAGATGGTGGTAGTATTGGTGCAGAGAAGATAGCCCTACAGATGTTAATAGTATTGGTACAGGAGATGCTGTAGATCTGCTTTGGAAGAGTCATGAAGATAAACATGGGATTTTCAGGAAAAAAAAATTTTTTCAGAAAAAAATTCCAAGAGAAGTCTCTTTTTTGCCACAACAGCCTTAGAGTTCTTAACTGTTAAAGCCAATGTGCATTGCCTGGATACCTCTAATACCTCTGAAAAGGAGATCTATAACAAAACATCATGCCTTCCTAAGTTGAAAAGCAAAATATCACTGCCAGAATATCTATATCAAAAGATAACTGCAACCCAAAATACAACACATTCCAAAATCGAACAATAGGCAGCAAAAAGAGATGTTTGTATCTGCTGCATTGCAGTCTATAAATACACTACTTTGAAGGTCACACAGACAGTGAAAAGTAAAATGTTAAAAAAAAAATCTCTTTTCTGAGTCATGTAACCTAAAAGATATTCTACAATACCTGCAACCAAGCAATATTTCATAACTGAGACATCAAAAAAAAAAAAGAATTTGTTTAACCGTACATGCGATGTCAAGGTTTTTACAATAAATTCAGTTTTTACTTTTGTATATTCGGTCTATTTTGCTGCCAAAACCCAGCCAGTGGATTCCTGTTGAACTCGTATTTCTAGCAGTTGTGTTATTGGTGGACTCGAGTTCATTTGTGCTGTATACTAGATGTCAAATGTTGCCAAAATCACAATAACAACATGTACTGGGGGTTTCTGGTGTTTGCTCAAGGACCCTAACTACATTCATCAGGACTGCAAGAAATTTAAGTTTGAAAAGAGAAGATACATACTTAACTTTGAAACTGCAGGATCTCAGAGAATGTGATCTTTTCTGAGATATCACAATCTCATATTTATTATATATAAGTACAGCCCTCCCCAAACATGCACACATTGCAGGTGCAAGGGGTTAAGCTTTTAATGTGCAGCAGCAGAAGGTTTCACATTCACAGTTTGTTCTTGTTTCATGCAGACTGTATTTTGTTCTTGTTTTTTTTTTTTTTTTTTTAGTTTATTAGTATCAGGACTCTATTCTCAAACTTCCAATAAGGCACCCTTGTTCTATTCCCCAAAGGAATGAAGTGGTTAGTCTACTGCGTGAATGCCTAGTAAAATTGAGAGACATTTATGTAATGCTTGTTTATTTGTTGTTTTGTTATATACCGCCATATAATCTCAGTACCCTTTAGCTTTCACGTGCCTATTCATTCTGTTCCATAAACGTTAAACCTCCATCACAGTACAGTAAGTACCCCAGAGATTTATTGTCTACCCTTCTCAGTAACCTCCTCTGAGTGCATGTGTGCAGTGCTTTCTAAATGGTCACTGGTGTACACTGTCACAGAGATGTATGCAGTCCCTGACATGTTTTTGCACCTAGTACTAGCCAGGAATTTTCGTTACAGGCAGAACCTACATCAGACTCTTCCTACACCATTTCCCTAAGCAACAGTGATTATCATTCCTGTTTAGTCTGCTATCGTACCCATCTCTTCAGCATTCAGTTCAACATTAAACCAGGGTCGGGCAAGGTGTGGGTGAAAGCCCATTGGTCTGGATATAAATAGGGATGGTATAGGCAAAAAAACCTTTTTGTATATAAAAGACTTGGAAGTTTTTTGTTTGTTTCAAGTATGAACATTCCAAAACTCAAATAAAATGGAACAATAGCAACAGCAAAAGTGAGAAACACACAAAGAATTAGTTATGTCATCATAACTTTCTAATCCACTTGTTACAGTGGTAACAAAATGCTTAAAACATGCTGAAGATTAGGAAAAGAATGTGATGAACAGAAAAAGTAGAGCAATAGAAATCAGGAAGTTCTTATCCCACTGTGTACATAACTGATGAAGCCCCATCTGCAGCACTAAAAGTAAAGTGCAGATGATCTGTTTTCATGAACATAGATAGGATACAGATAGCTCAGAAGAAGACACTGCAAGTCTATTGCAGAAAGCATTTCTTAAAAAAGAAGAAATAGAAGAACAAAGCATATCACTTCTGAGGAAAATGTACCAAAGGGTACCACAGTGAACTTACAACAGACTACAGAAAGGTATTGTCTTGCACAAAATGTGAAGCATGAAAATATGAGAACACAGTTTGCAGTCAGTCAGTAGGCAACTCAGAGGAAATGTGAGCAAGTAGTTTTAATTTTTCAGTGAGAGAGTAGTAGTTATAAAATAGTCAGAAGTAGGTTATGTTTTACAGATAAGAATCACACAAGAATGCTTGTGTAATAGATGCATGTCACTTTGTCATTTCTGTAGTTGGGGCAACCGATTATAGAAGAATTAAAATATTCAGCCTTCACTGCAGCTTGTAAACCAAGAGGAAGGAGGCAAAGTAAACTACATCTGCCATAAAATAATTATTTTGATGCTTTTTCTACCACTGCATTTGATTCTGTTACTTAGCTGAAGAAATTAAACAAGACAGCCCAATACTCTCATAGATTTACATGTAGATACAGCATACATTCTTATTCCTTTCAAAGCATTTTCCATAAAGTTAAATAAATGTCCATTTTCTGCAAACAGTCATCAACTCTACATATATTTCTGCTTACAAACATAAAAATTCCTACTGATACCTGCAGGCAATGATTTGCCTTATTCTCTAATATAAACATATTCAGCTTTTCATGTGTAAACGTTGCTATGTTATACATGGATTCTTTGCAAAACAAGCAAATGAGTTTCAGTCTAGTTTCATCTCACCTGAAATGCAGCAGGAAAAAAATGAGCTGCAAATTGTTTTCAGTTTTCCATATTCAAATGTCAAATGTGAACTGACTAAGGGTATCTTTGTGTACTGCAGCTATGTCTGCTGGCATTTCATGAAAATAGCATGCTGATTTGGATAAACAATTAAGCAATGCATAACATTTTCCTAAAGAGGAACAAGCAGACTGGAAAAAAGATTATTGTTATTTAATGTTCCAAAGTGTTAGTATAGTCAGAATATGGCACACATTTCTGGGATCCCCGAGTAAGAAAGTATAGCTACATACTTGCATTAATATATATATATATATATATATATATATATATATATATATATATATATATATATATATATATATATATACACACTCCCATATGTGTGTGCATTTGCCTATATATATTGTCAATCTTGAAACCAAGACATGCTTTTAATATCAGTAGTATAACTACAAATTAATTTAATTATAAAACCATAATAAATGGTTAAAGGAAAGTTGCCACTGACTAAGTCCACATTTTCATATTGCTTGTGCTGTGATGTATTCTAGTGCATACACCTGTGCTCTGAAAGCCATGTTTTAACTGGAAATGTTTCATATGCTTATTCAGTGTAGAGTGTACAATTGCACAACAACAACAGATCCAGACAGAAATTGCAACTAAAATTTAAATTTTCAGCTGACATTTCGAAGCGTGGTTTGTTTGCATTTGTGTAATCTGAGCACTTTTATTTTCAACATGCCTAAAAGAAAAGTAGATGAAATAGTGATGGAATGCATCATTTAGGCTTGGAAATATATCATGTTTGCTAAACAAATTTCCAGAGTCAATCTCTGTAGTGTGTATAATAAGTGCAGGAGGTGCCATGAGTCCCAAAGGATGTTAGGAAAAATGTCTAAAATACCTTTCAATTTTCTATCCAGCCACATAGCTAGCGTCTCAGTTTTGCTCCCCTTAGCTGAAAGTATAGATCTAAATGGTGTTATTCAGGTTCTCATGGGTTTTCAGATTTCCAAAATGCAATAACAAATCATGTATTTGGAATGCCAAAAACCCATAGGAACCTTAGCTAGACATTCAGCGATATGCCCTAATTTTAAAAAGTTTGTATTTTTATCCTGGAAAAGGTTAAATGTAACCACAGAGGTGGGGAATGGAGTAATTTGTTTCTGAGAATAGAGCTGTTTTGACAAATGACTTTAAATGCTGACCAACTTCCATGTATTAATGACACTATTTCTATAGTCTGCATGCTGAAATATACGCAAAGGAATATTAAATAGTTACATTTAGAGAACACACCATGTGACTGTTCCCTATATAAAGAAGTATGTCTTTCTGCACTATATATTCCAGCTACATGAAATTCATTCTAACTTTTATTACATTGACTGTTCCATATCTTGAGCACTGCAGATGAGCTTGGTTAGCCTCCAATGGTCTTTTAACCCTCAGGTCTCTCAGACTTATCCACCTTTGAGCTATGGTCTCATTTAAAAACTTAAAGGCATTCATTACTCTCCGTGGAGTTTTTGAAAGCTTGGAATATTGTACAGGGTAATCAGAACCATATCATGCATCTCAGCTACATCACTCACATATTCATTTTATGTCTGTCTTCATGCTTCTTTTTTCTTGTTATTTCTCAGATTTCCTTTTCTTTCATTCTATGCCTGGAAGTCATCATGACTGTAAAATAAAATTAAACCTCCTGCCATACATTATGAATGACTGTCTGCTTTCTATTATATAATTAGTTAATTTCACAGAAAAAAACAAAGTAATTTCCCATTTTAATTAATGTGATTTTATTTTTCTTACACACTATATATCCTCAGTAGTAACAATGTTTCCTATTATAAAATGCATTAGTCTTTCAGAAAATAAAGTTACTTGCCCCAGTCTAAATTACACATTACTTAAGTATCAAACTTATAAACCATAATTTTGGTAGGTGAATGAAACTCCTTCCTGTTACTTGCCTCTTTTCAAGTCCTTGTTGGACTGTAGGGGATTATCTCTTTGAAAAACTTTTCTGAAGACCACTTGCTTCAAATGTCCCTTATATTATTTCTCCTGTATCTCCTAGTCATTTTGTCTTTTACACACCCTACTTATATTTTTTCATCTCATTCTTTTAGCTTTTAACATCAAATTCTCTCATTATTTCTTCTTTTGATCTTCTACTTTCCTCATTATTGTCATGTTTGTTCATGTTACAGCACTTTAAATTTTCATTCATATTGCTAAACTCTTCCACTAACTTTTATACTCTACTTGTTTATAATTCACATTTTTTCTGTTTTTGCATCACATAAGTTCTCTCCTTTTTCCTTTGCTTCCTCTATATTTTCCTTTGTCTCTTTATGTTCTATAAAGACCAGCAGTGTTTTGGTGTCTGATCCTCTCTCTTTTTTTACTCTTTTAATATGTAATTGTTTACCCTTCTTATAGTTCAGTTTTTAGTGTCTCTGTAATTCATGACCACCTGTTCAAAAATGAACAAGATGTGCTTCTCCTTTTTATTTAAACAGCTTTCCAGATCCTCATACAGTAGACCCTCTCCACTGATCAGCAAGATTCCAAAACAAAGGAAGGACAGCCCAGAAACCGCTAAATTATTTTCTGTGGAACAAACTTTCTTTTCTTCATTCCTCCTTTCTTTAATTAAATCCACTTCACTGTGTTGCTGTACCTATTTCATCCTTCTTCTTCCTGTCTCCCCTCCTTAATCTTCTTCCTCAGACTATTTATTGTCATTGTTATTGCATCACTTTATCTTGTATTTATTGTCCAACCAAAACACCTGAGCTATATTTCTTTGTTTTGTTAATCTTATACCATTTATTTTACATTCTCTTTGCTTTTCCTTATTTTATCTACCTCGTCTCTGCCTTTCCCCTACTTTCTATTTAACGTTTATAATTTTCTGATCACTTTTCTGTGATACACTAGATAGCTCACTCACATCTGCCTAAATAATTTCATTTCTTTCTGCCTCTTCTTTTAATTCCAATGAAATGAAGAAACCGAGGTCATGCCTGAGTTTGGGACCTATGTATGATTAAGTTCATATGCTTGTTAAACTGAAAAATAATTATTTATTATGTTTGTTTTGTACATATTGAGAGATAAGATGAATATTTTTCTGTTTACTAAACTGTGTTACTTCTGTTTTGCAATTAATTTTGTTTCATCTTATAGTCTTCGTTATCATGTGGTAAGTGATTTTGCAAAACATGAAGATTATAGTGTGCTGTTAGATTTTTTTTAGTTTCACTGTTTTTTCTTTTGGAATTTATCATATACAATAACAAATTATACAGTTTTATGCAATTTTTGTTTGCATTTATTTTGTTGATAATGATGGCCTCTGAATTGTTTTCTCAGTGCTAAAAATCCCTGCCCTCACATCATGAAAGACTGTATCTGTAATGCCTTGCTACATAAATTATTGTATATCAGCAGACATTTCTTATTCTTAGAATAACAAGTTGTCAAGTAGTTCTTGCAGGTGGAGCACTTCGCATTTAAAATGAATGCATCTAATGATGTAGAAGTAAAACCATAATATGAATATAAAGTTAGTCTTCTAAAGAGATACATTGGTTTTGTTTACCCATAATACATTGCAATCATAGGTAAATCATTGCTCAGTACCTACCCACTTAATATTTTGTGGGTATGGTACTAGAAAAAAAATTGAGAAAACAGAGAGATTAAAAAGATCTTCATGTTTTTGCGAAATCATTTGAACACTACCATGAGTCATATAAAAGAAATTAAATTAATTGCAAAACAACAATGCTTCTGAAAGCAGCCAGTACACTATAATGTGATTTTCAGTTAAGCAAAAGCTCAACCTGTATGTGGTACAAGATACTGCACGTGGTACCTGATGGAAAAACAAGGTGTCACAGTACAGGTGTAGCTATACTGCAGATTTTGAGTAAGGAAGGAAGTACATTGTATTACATGCATGTATGCAGGGTCTATATTAAATCCTCGAAGTTGTGTTCCATCTAACGCCTCTTCATCGACACGTAATCAGCAAAGTCACTAAACCATGAACATTCACAACAGTGATTTATTTTCCTGGGAAAGAAATCACCTGCCCGCAAAACACAAACACATCAATGCAAACATAAAGTGGGGGGTTTTGCCCCCACACCCCCCAACATGGGGGCCTGAGCCCCCCACCCCCCTAACTAAATATACCAACTCCAAGATTGCACTACAGTGGAGAAAACAGCAAACTAACTGGGATGGCCAAGCAATTTCTTTCCCAGGGAAAGAAATCTCTGATGTGAAGGTTCGCAGTTTAGTGACTTTGCTGATTACATGTCAATGGAGAGGTGTTCGATGGAATGCCTCTTTGAGGATATGATATAGACCCTGTATGCATGCATGGTACAGTATTATGCAAGAAGTCATTCCCTGAATTCCTCTGAGGACAGCAAAAAGTGTCTTGTTTTCAATAATAGATTTAATCCTCTGGTGAGCAAGTGGCCCTGCAAGCCTGACCCTCATGTTAGATGGGAAAAATGGAGGCGTGATAGCCAAACTGGCCCTACAGTATGCCTTATAGGTGCAGTTGCTAACATCCATGGTTAAATAACTGTGTAGTTCCACCTGCATGCCAGACCTAGGTTTGCAAGCAAATAAAGCAGAGTGGCTGTACCAGAAAACTTTGACTGGGGTTGGCAGTCCTGCAAATTCTTCAGGTAAGTTTTGAGTATACACAGAATAGATAATGAAATGCACTAACACAGAGTGTTATAGGCTCTAATTACCTGTTCATATAGCAGTAGAACTCCCTACAATTCAACATCTCCATACTGTGAAAATTTGAACTGAGGCCCACTCCCCCCCAAGGTGGATTGGATTTCCCATTTTGGAATAGCAGGAGCGGGATGGCACAGCCTGTCCACTTTCACCACTCAATAGTTTTAGAATACAGCCCTAAATTTTATTAACTTTATGCTTTCAGTGTCAAAGTTAACATTTATGTTGTAAAAAAAAATAAAAAATTCCATTGTGTTTGAAGGCGTAATAAGGTTGTTTTTTTAACTAACCCACACTAAAATGTCT
This sequence comes from Protopterus annectens, assembly GCF_019279795.1. Taxonomy (NCBI): domain Eukaryota; kingdom Metazoa; phylum Chordata; order Ceratodontiformes; family Protopteridae; genus Protopterus; species Protopterus annectens. Next base: position 680,168,732 of record NC_056743.1, on the reverse strand, counting down.
TAACCTGAGGATGTAAAAAAAATCATTGCCAAAGTCATCTAGATTCATGAAGACTAGACCTCAGTAAAAATCCAACACCACATCACCTTCAGGCACTCTTTCAACAAAATGTCTCCATAAGAGTTAAATCATCTCAAATCCAATGCACCAGACTACTCTACATATAAAAATGATTAAGTGGTCAGTAACTCTGTAGTCAGTCACATGGTCTCTTCTCTAACAAGTCTGGAAAAAGACACAGTGACATGAGTAGCATTTCGAGGTCAGGATCTCTAATGTCTGAAGGACTTTTAGACCCCTTCACCTAGCTAATATGGCTACAAAATGGTGGTGGTCCACGTAGGAGTGAATGACTTGAAATGTAAAACCCTGAGGGATAGGGATATGCAGAGAGTTATGTCAGATGCCTCCATGCATGTCACAAATGCAGGCAAGACTCTAATCCTGAATGCACTCCTTCCTTCTCCAGGAATGATGCTTAGGTACAAGCATGTGTCAGCACGGCATGCGATGCGTAACAGTCCTTCGTGTTTTGCAAATGATGGTCTGCACCTCTTGCTGTAAGGCTTCTGGATACTGGCTGAAACATTTGCTGCCCCCATACTACCTTTTTTAGTCTGAGTCCAGCTAATGCGCATTTCAGCATGACTAACATATCAAATCCAAACCAGGATCACAATAAAGTTGGTCTGCTCTTCGCCAGATGTCTAATTGACAAGTGCCTGACCTTGACGTTCTTGCATTTGGATTGTATCCATGAATGTGTAATTACTGAATCTTGGTTTAAATGTTTAGAAATCACACCCATACATTGGCTTTTTCACCTACCATGCATTCAGACCTCATGGCAACTGTGGTGACAGTTCTATATTTGTTAGGGACATTATTACCTACAGACAGATTTCCTGAGGCCCACAAACTGAACTCATTGAACTAGAAATCACACTAAACAAGACCAAATATCAGCTGATTTCCTGTTACAGGATACACTATATGTTCCTTGAAAATCATACAAGGTTCCTAAACACACTTGATAAACTCCCCATAAACAAGAACTCCATTATTTTGGAAGACTTTAACTGCCCCATCAGTAAACAACAGTACCTATTCCTTCAACATAGGACATGCCTAAAAATTATTAGAGTCAATAAAGAAAAACTTAATTGTTCAAAATGTTAACATACCTTCTAGAGAACACAATATTATTAACATACTCATCATGAATATAGCACATTTGTGCATTTTCCCTGGTGTCTCCTTACCACTTTTGTTAGAGTATAAACTAATGACTTCCACTTTCAAAATCTCCCACCCCACTGAAACCAGTATGTCAGAATTCAAGGATTTTAATTGTACTAATCTCATCAAATTCTAGGATGAAGTAGCAGCATCACTGCAGAGGGAGCCACAGCAACTAACTTCACAAAGAAGTTATATGCCCGGTTAGATAAGACAAATAGAACTGGCAGGCCTAATCATATCTAAATATAATGGGAAGTTTAAAAACAGGCCACCCTGGTGGTCCACCAACATAATACACTCTAAAAGAAAGAAAAAAAAACTCTTAAAGTACACAGCAACCTCGAAGAGATTCATATCAAGGATAATATCATAAATATGATTAAACATTTAAAAAAATGTATTATATCTGCTGAAGCAGCCCATGAACCCAGGTTAACATTTGAAGCTACGGACAATTACAACTTCTTCTTCAGCTCTATTAGGAAACTAAGAAATAACACCCAGCATTACTCTGAACCTATTAACAATGTAACCACCTATTCAGACCCAGCAGACATTGCCAACATACCTGTAAACAAAGTCAGTGTGAATTTTACTCCACTATCCAATTAACACTAACAACTATCCAAAGACCACTTAGCCCTGAATCTCTCAAAAATCCCCATCATCATAAAGAACACATACTAAAGGTGCTTTCCAAGACCAAAACTTTCTATGCTGGGCATAATCATCAACTCCCACTGATGTCCATTCCCTTCAGCAAGAACTTACATTTATAAATACATAGTGTACTAACAATGGGCACAAACTGAATGCTAAAAAGTGCAATATTGTTATATTTGCAGACAGCTCCTTCCCCCAGCATACAGCATAGACAATACCACACTTCAAAATGAGAATGTTGTTAAGGATCTTGGAACTTGTGTAGATAATTCCCTCTCCTTTGATCATCATATAATGAAAGCAGCAAAAAGTCCTTCTGCTTAGTACAGCTAATTGCCAAAGAAGTATCATCCAGGTCTAAAGAGGTGCTTTTTCTCCCTTTTACTCACCAGTGATTACGCCAATTATTTAATACAGTACCCCCTTTGGGATGCACTTCACTATGCATATCAAACAACTAGAAAGATCCCAGAGGCACCAAACTATGAGTCACTGGATTAAAACCCTAAACCACCAGAAATGTCTTGAAGCACTCTCCAGATACTCAGTATCGTATAGAATCATGAGAGGAGATATATGCTTTGCCTTCTGTGTCACTAGAGATCCTGTGGTCCTGAATCTCTTTTATCCCTACATATTAAATGTTGCCACAAATACTAGAACCTGGGATCTAAATCTTCACCAGCAGATAAGTAAATCTCAATAGAGAGATAGACTCATTATTCAGCACCTCCCACATCTCTTGAATAGACTCCCCCTACAAATTAAGCAGTGTGATAATCAAATGGGACCTGAGATTCCTGCTTGATGGGGAAGGAAGGATTTAATCTAATAATGGCAGAGATTCTTACTGCTGCTGCTAATTCTGAAACTGTTAAAATGACTAATTCTTCTGGGAAAGTCAGATTATAAATGTATTGGTTGTTTGTTTAACTAATGCAGATTCACTACTGAGCTGAAACAAGCCTTCATCGAGTACTGCACACTGCTGAAATGCTATTGTGGGAAAAATGTTTCATTTGAAATCTGCTGAATCAAATACAGAACTGCTTTTACCTGATTTGGATGAGAAACATCTTGTTTCTGCTGAAGCGAGGGTATCTGCTGCTTTTCCAGGAGAGCTGGTTGATGTGCTGTTTGAGTCTGAGAGTCAAGAAATGTTCCTGTCTCTACAAAAACTTATGCTCAGGCTGTTTTCACTCTAAGGTGGGAATGCTTCTCCTTGTCGCTCTGTAAGACTCAAAATTTGTGTTAAAAAATCTATGAATTTTATAATTTTTCAGTTTGAAGTGGTTAAGCAATTGGGCTTTAAAGTTTTATACAGGTCACTTACATATTTGGGAACAGACCCTTATGCAGACCTGACATTTGACCACATGATTTGAACTTTCATTTTCTTAACTTGACATGTGCTGAAAATGGTTTATTACCTTCTAAAGATTATTCTGTTATGTCAAAGACTTTGCATGTCAAGTAAAGAGCCACTTTACAATTCAGGACTCATGATGCTTTGGAATGCACGGGAATGGAGAAAGGAGATTCTGCCGATAGGGATAACTGCAATTAGGGACACAGACGATAGACAAGTGGGGGCCGGAATTTAGTAGAGAAATCTGGCAAAGGAACCAATGTATTGGAAGCAAATAACTAGAGAATGAAAGATAATAGAATGGGAAGATGCCAAGAATTTATTTGGACTGCAGGTTAGAGATTGCCTTCCATATCATGGATTGATATCAGAGTACAGGCAAAGAGAAAGAAATAGTGTAGTCCTAAATGAAAGACTAGCACTGGTAGAGTATTTTAATAGAATCTAGAACAGAACAATTAGTAGACCATATAAAATATTGCATGATAACTATAAGAATCAGTCAGAGGAGGTTAGAAAGGATTAGGAAGAGAGATTGGATAATCAATTCACAAAGAAACAATGAAAGGATATATGCATGTCTCCCAGATATGCAACAAAATCTAGAAGATTTAGGATTTTTGTCTGGAAATGTGTACATGATATTTTTATACCCCAAGTAGACTCCAGAGAATTTTTCCACGGGCAGACAGTAAATGTTGGAGGTGTAAAGGGGAAAAAAGAAGCAATATATTTTCTGGGAGTGCGGTGAGTTGTCAGACTTTAAGGATTCCCTAAGGAATGCATTGTTGGAAATGCTGGGTGGGCAGACTGGTCTGACGAAAGAGATGATTTTTCTGAGCTATGATACAGAATCGGAATTGCCTAGACAAGGTAAGGCTGCGCTGTGTCTAATAACAGTGGAAATCAAAATCTAAACCAACTATACTGGAAGTAGTAAATATAGTAACAGAGATAAAACAACTGGAAGTGAGATCTTTAGACAAGGGTAGGAGCAAACTACATAATAAAATATGGGAACTGTGGTAACAATACATACAAGGGAGGAATAAGGTCTAAAAGATGGCAGGACTTAAATGCACTATGTAATGTCTGAGTGAGAAAGATTGGCTAGATTATAAGTGATATATAATGTTTGCAACTGTGAGTGTGTCAGTATGGTTTGTGTTGTAAAATGCTTGCAACTAAGATTATGTCGGTGTGGTTTGTTTTCATTTATATAAAACAGTGTAAAAAACTTCTCTGTGTGGAAGATTTTCAGTCCATATATTTCTAGTTAATCACTGTATATTAATCAGATCAGACAATAGTAGTAGAAGTAGCGAACGTAAACTCGTCTTAAGTCAAAACAAAAAGTAATAATAGAAAATATACAATTGTACAGCATTACTAAGTATTTAAAAGTAATCCAAGCAAGGCAGGCAGTCTGTTTCCAGTCGAAAATCTTTTATTAAGTACACAGGCAAGTGATCCAAGTAAAACAAAAATAGAGTAATAATTTCCTCACAAGCTTTCTAAATATACATATACTTTTTATCAGGCATGGGAGCAGTTTATTGTGCTGTAATACAAAGTGTTATTGGTACACATGTTAAATTCACAACCCTTCCCCCATCAGTGCGACATTTGAGCTGGTCCTACCCTACTTAATAGCTGTCATAATAATATCTAACCCTTATGTACTTTAAATAAAATTATATAATGATGTGGTACCTCTTATTTAACCAAATTATTAAGTAGATTATTAAGTCTGTGATTTTATGATTTTATCCAAGACAATATACTACATGGCTGGAAATATATCAACCTTAGTTCATTTGGCAATCAAAAAATATATATAAATATATATATATATATATATATATATATATATATATATGTATACATTTTGCATGTAAAAATCAATTTCTATTTTCATAACCTATTGTTAACAAAGATCACTTTCATCCTTCTAGACTTCTTCAGGTCTGTGTACAAGAACCCTAAAAACCTATATAATTGTATAATTAGTATTGCTATTACACATAATTTTGAATAAAGTGGAAAAAAGAACCAGAAAAATAAAAATAAGAAAAAAATGTATGTATGATGATGGAAACAAAATATATACTTAAATTTCAACTGATTAAAAAAGTTATTTAAAACCAATTTGTAAAATAAAATAAAATACACTTCGTCATGTAAACAATGTGGCAATTTTCTAAGTTCCAGTGCACTTTTAATTGAACAGTAGTAGTGTAGTCCAGGCTTCCTAAAAGAGTTCAGCTTTAATTGCCACATGAGTTCATGTTTCTCCAGAATATTCGGGATGTCTCCTTCAAGATCACCCATGTCTATGCGATCCAGGATCTGGAACTTAAAACCTGTGTGTCTTTTATGAAGAGAAAGGTGTTTGGCTAGTGAATCAGGAAACTGCTTAAAAAACCTCCTAAGAAAAAACTTTATAACTTAACATAGGGAGAAAGAAAAGCATTGCTTGAGCTAGGCAATGATAAATCCAGGTGTGTAATGAAGGCAGACAAGGGAGGAGATATACTTGTGAATGATACCACTAGCTACAACCAAAAGATAGAGAACCTGCTGGAGGAAAAAAGATTTTATGAGTTATTTACCATGGATGACATAAAAAGAGCATATGATTTATGGAACACTAATCTCACCACATTATGGGAAGAAAAACGTATCACTGAAAATCTTTATAATTATTTATGGAGCCCATGCCCACATTTACCTTACTTTTTTGGAATACCAAAGCCACACAAGAACAGAGAAGACCCACCTTATAGACCGGTGGTAGCAAGTGGAGGTTCCCTTACTGAAGCCACAGCCATTTACCTTGATTACTTGGTGAAACCTCTAGCAGAAAAGAATAAGTCATACATAAGAGATTCAATGGATTTTTTTGAAGAAAATAAAAAATATTACAGTGGAAGCTGACAGTATTTTGGTAACTATTGATGTGGAATCCTTGTACACAGTGCTCCCTCACAATTACTGCATAACAGCAGCTATGGAGTCTTTTAAGAAACATAATCAGGGTACACAGGCACAACTGCAAAAGTTAAGCAAGCTCATTAGTTTTGTACTGGACCTCAATTTCTTTACTTTCAATGGCAAACACTGCAAACAAAAAACTAGTATAGCAATGGGGGCTGCCATGGCTCCCAGCATAGCTAACATAGCCCTGGACAAATCGGAGGAGGACATTGTGTTAAACAACACAGATTACAAGCAGCATATCACATGCTATTTACGTTTTATTGATGATGTCTTTATTGTGTGGGAAGGTGACACCTTGCAGCTTGGAGATTTTATCACTTATCTCAATCAAACAACCCTCTTCCTAAAGTTTACCTCTTCCCATAGCTGTACTTCAACCACTTTCTTAAATATGCAGATTTCCAAGGACACCAACAATAACAGAATCACCACTGATCTATTCAGAAAACCAACAAGGGTTAACATTACTCCACAGTAAAAGTCTACATCCTACAAAAGCCAAGTCTAATGTAGTGAAGTCCCAAGGATATAGATTAGTTCAAATTACCACAGAAATGGAACCATTTTTGAGAAACCTGAACAACTTAGAGAATGATTTTCTAGTGAGAGGCTATGAAAGTCAGATGTTAAAAAACATCCTGGAACCCATTATAGAACTGAAAAGGACTGTAGCACCTTCACTCAACCTCCCCAGTAGAAAAATGTTAAGTAATTCCACAGAAAATAACAAATGCAAAAATAGCTGCATCCTGACATACACTTTGGATTATCACAGTATCAAAAATATTATTGAAGAAAACTGGGACATTGTCACAGGAAACCCTTTTCTGATTAACATCTTAGGTGAAGCCCCATCATTTGTTTATAGGAAGGCCAGGAACATTAGAAGTTTTGTTGAATTTAAACCTAGACCATGTGAGAAAAGCACTAAAAGATGTGAAACTAATTGTACATTTTGTATATTTATACAGCAAGGTGATAGTTTTTATTGCCCTTATTTAAAGAATATCATTAAAACCAGTGCAGGGGGTGACTGTAACACTAAAAAATTAATTTACAGGGCACAGTGCAATGAATGTGATGCATTCTATGTGGGCAAGACTGTAAATAAACTGAAGCGTAGGATTTCATGTCATCTGTCAGAAATCCGCTCTGGATGTAAAAATAATGCACTAGCCAGACACCTTTCTCTTCATAAAAGACACACAGGTTTTAAGTTCCAGATCATGGATCGCATAGACATGGGTGATCTTGAAGGAGACATCCCGAATATTCTGGAGAAACATGAACTCATGTGGCAATTAAAGCTAAACTCTTTTAGGAAACCTGGACCAAACTACTACTGTTCAATTAAAAGTGCACTGGAACTTAGAAAATTGCCACATTGTTTACATGACTAAGTGTATTTTATTTTATTTTATTCTACAAATTGGTTTTAAATAACCTTTTAAATCAGTTGAAATTTAAGTGTATATTTTGTTTCCATCATCATACATACATTTTTTCTTATTTTTATTTTTTTTCTGGTTCTTTTTTCTACTTTATTCAAAATGATGTGTAATAGCAATACTAACTAATTATATAGGTTTTTAACATTCTTGTACACAGACCTGAAGAAATCTAGAAGGATGAAAGCAATCTTTGTTAACAATAGGTTATGAAAATAGAAATTGATTTTTACATGCAAAATGTATATATATATATATATATATATATATATATATATATATATTTATTTATTTATATATATTTTTTGATTGCCAAATGAATTAAGGTTGATATATTTCTAGACATGTAGTATATTGTCTTGGATAAAATCATAAAATCACAGACTTAATAATCTACTTAATAATTTGGTTAAATACAAGGTACCACATCATTATATCATTTTATTTAAAGTACATAAGGGTTATATATTATTATGACAGCTACCAAGTAGGGCAGGACCAGCTCAAATGTCACACTGATGGGGGAAGGGATGTGAATTTAACATGTGTACCAATAACACTTTGTTTTACAGCACAATAAACCACTCCCATGCCTGATAAACAGTATATATATATTTAGAAAGTTTGTGAGGAAATTATTACTCTATTTTTGTTTTACTTGTATCACTTGTCTGTGTACTTAATAAAGGATTTTCAACTGGAAACAGACTGCCTGCCTTGCTTGGATTACTTTTGAATACTTAGTAATGCTGCGCAATTATATATTTTCTATTATTACTTTTTGTTTTGTTTTGTTTTGACTTAAGACGAGTTTACGTTCACTACATCTACTACTATTATCTGATCTGATTAATATACAGTGATTAACTTGAAATATATGGACTGAAAATCTTCCACACAGAGAAGTTTCTTACACTGTTTTGTTTTTGGACCCACTACACTTTAGTGAGTTGTTTTGAGACTTCAGGGATACCACGGAGATTGCTTGTTTTCATTTATATAAATGTGTGATTGCCTATATAGTAAGTGATGGTTTAATAAAGATGTTCTTGTTTAAAAAAGGACAGTAATTGAACAGTTTATGTAATATTGCTTAGGTTATATGCTATATGACAATATATGTGAAGTATAATGTTTGTTGTGTTAATATAGTTTGATTACTTTTATATGAATGTAAATTTGCCTATAAGTGATAACTCAATAAAGATGTTTGAAAAAAATGATTTTTTGGAATGGAGTATAAGTTGCTCATGTTTTAATTTGTGACTGCTACTTTGTCTCATCTCCCAAGTATATTGTGCTGTAGGAAAATGTATCATTATCATGTCCAGCTAAAATAATTGTTTGTTTTTTTTTTTTGTTTGTTTTGGTTTTGTGGGAACTTAGATAATCCAAAATAGACTTCGCCTCTAAAATTATTTGCTCATTGTGGGAAACAGGGACTGTGAAGACTGGTAGAGATGGGTGAAGGCTGCCAGCTTAGTCAAATAGAATTTGATACATAATTCTGGCATTGGTAAATATAAATGTAAAATACAGGCTTGTATCTTAAATGTAAAGAAATGCTGTTTCAACAATGTGGCAACATTGTCATCTGCTGTAAGGAAAACTAATTCAAGCATTTCTTATTGGTCCTTTGAAATTAAAATTACCTTATATCTATTCCTTTGAAGTTTGAATTTGGAGTCGATGAGTCTGGAGTAAGAATCCTGCCTATTGTTTTAAGGCTAAAGTTAATGACCAGAATTTACATGTGGAATGTCCTTTATTGCTTTAAGTGTAAAAGAATGTAAATGCAGTTTCCATGTGGCCTGGGAACCAGGAAAGTGTAAACAAATGATGTAGTGTTTTATCAGAACTGCAGTTTCAATTTAAACAGTGAGAACCAGAGATTATTAAGCATTTTGTCTTGATATCCATCTCATCAGCACTCTGCCTGTGTCTTAAGTAAGTTATTTCAGAAGTATGTTTTCTTGTAATAGCTAGGAAATTAGAAGAAAGTTAGACTAAGTGGTTTTCTGTTATGTCAGAACTGTACTACTGATTTATTTTAAGTTTCTGTGTGATCTCTGAACTCTTGAATAGCACTGTGGTGTAGCAGTTTTGTCTTGTGTTTTTAGTATTTATTATTAAATATTTTAAAAAAACTTTTACCTGTGGCTGGTTTGTGTAGAGATAAGTAAGCTCTAGAGTACATTGCATGCTTATAAGTGATCCTGTACTAAGCCCTTCCCAAGCCTTAAGATTGCTTAAGTTACACTAATATTGGATAATAATACTGCACAGTAATAATTGGACACTCTTTTAAGGGCCTTTGGGTAGCTGATAATTATTAGCTGGTGGTGGCAGTAATTACTACTGTATAGTCTAGGTAAAGGGACACAGCTAGAGAATCTGTGTCAGCCTTTCCCAGGAGTGTCTGTGAAGTTGCATAAATACTTATCTCAAAGTGTGTGCGTGTGTGTCAGCTACTTGGGCAGGGGCACAAAGCACTGGTTGGACAGAGAGGGTACTGGAGGTTAGCTTGCCAGCTAGGCTGAGATCTGGACCATATAGCTGTGCCAGTGGGGAGTCTTATTGGGGACCTGGGGAGCAAGGAAGCAACCAGCCCAAGACTGACTGTGATCTCTGTGTGCTCCTAAGGGAAATTGCACTTTACTGTGTGTATTTGTTATCCTTTCTTCATACATGAGATGTCCTCTCTGGTGTTAGTGGTGAGGATTGAGGCTCCTTGATTGCTGGGCCAGGGCGCAGGCGTCACATGTGGTTTGCAGTGGTGGGATCCACTTCACATTTGTGGTGGCGGTGGATATCCATATCACATATTAATTAGTTGACAAATACTAATTGGCTTGTAGTGGTGTGGGTGGTGTGGGTAGAGTGAATCCTGTACCTTATGTACAGTGATCTCTGAAGATGCTTTGTACTCTAAAACAGCCATGCAGTGAATTCTCAGAGTTCAGATCACAATTGTTTTATTTCTTTTGTTAGCTTAGTTAGTCAGAGTGAGCAGGCAGCATGTCAGCAGAGGAGTATGGAAAGCTGACAAGGAGCCAGCTGGTGGAGATGTGCCAGGCTAGGGGACTGGTGCATGGAAACCTGACTAATGCAGACCTGATTGCAACCTTGGTTACAGCTGCATCAGAAAACAGCATCCAGGAGGACAAGCAGACTGGCAGTGGAGATACAATATCCATGGAAAATGGACAGCTCAACCTTTCTGCACAGGCCAATCAGACTGGCAGTGGAGATACATAATCTTCGGAGAATGGACAGCTCAATCTTTCTGCAGTGGAATTAAAAATCCAGCTGGAGCTAAAGAGACTTGAGTTGGAGGCCAGGCATTTGGAGATAGAGGCCAAGGAAAAGGAGCATCAGAAGAGGCATGAAAGGGGAAATGCTGACTCTTCACCAGAGTCATGGCGATAATGGGGAAGGGAGTAACTGGACCCCAGAAGCACAACAGGTCAGTAAATTTCTTCCGCAATTTAAATAGAGGGATAATTTTGATGGTTTCATTCATATGTTTGAGAGGGTATGCAAACAGTATAGTGTTGACCAAAGGCTCTGGGTGCGGTTCCTGACTCCCTTACTCCATGGTAAAGCTGTAAATGCATTGGCTAAAATGTCTGACATTGCATGTTTTGATTATACTGCTGTAAAAAATGTCTTTTAGAATGTTTTAAGCTAGCACCTGAAATGTATAGGAAAAGGTTTTGTGAGCATAGACACCAGGCAGATGAAAGTGCGTGTGAATATGTTGCCTAACTGAGCACTTATTTTCATAGCTGCATGAGTGGATGTCAGGTCACCACTTTTGAAGGGCTGGCAGACCTTTTGGTGAGAGAACATGCCCTTAGCACTTTGCCTGAGGACATGAGGATCTGGTTAGCTGATAGACAATGTGCTACTTCAGATGAGTTGGGAAAGAAGGGAGATCTATACCTGGCAAGCAGGGCAGCCCTGCATGGGAAGGGGTCCCCCAGTACTGCTCATAGGTCTAAAGGAACCCATGGTTGCAGCAAAGACTGCCCCAACATAATCTGCCAGTAACAGGGGAAGCCACTAGTCCAGGTACACATCCAGGAGCTAGGGTTAAATGTTTTGAATGCAACCAGTGGGGCCATGTGGCATACATGTGTCCATGAAGGCAAGGTGGGGAACCAAAAGTGAGGAAGCCAGTAAGTGGGAAAGACAAAATGCCAATAGTAGATTGTCTTGAGACAACAGGGGCATGAAACTACTATCCTACAGTTGTCCTGAGAGGGAGGATTTGGATGAGGCAGTACCATGTACTTATGCAGTTACATGCAGTGAGGCTAGAAGACAAGCATGTGGGTCTGGTAGCCTGGGGGAGACCCAGACAGACTGCATACTTGCAGCCAGGACTAGTGAGATGGTTACTTCAGGGAGGGAGCTTTGCTGTAGCAGTGAGACTGAAGGTGAGCCACAGCTGCTTGTGGGTACTGATGTTCCCTTGGAGAGGGTAACTGCAAAGGTAGAGGTGAGTAGTAGTACCCACGCTGACAGTGAGGCACCACTGTCAGAGGATGCCAGACTTCCTGTGAAAGGGGAGCTGGGAAGGGTTACAAGGAGAGAGTTGAGACAGGCTCAGCTCTCAGACCCTACATTACAAGGCCTGAGGCAGGTAGCTAGGGAGGCACCTGATTCTCAAGGGAAGGAGGAATCTGTATACTGGGACAAAGGGTTACTGTACAGAGAGTGGACCCCTGAGGGAGGGCTAGAAGGTGAGAGAGTACAGCAGTTGGTAGTGCCTAGAGCCTACCATCTGGCACTTCTAGCCATAGCCCATGATATTCCCTTTGCAGGTCATATGAGCATAAAACATACAAAGAGACGTATTATGCAGAACTTCTATTGGCCTACAACTTCCAGAGGTGTAACAGGGTACTGCAGGACCTGTGAGCAGTGCCAAAAGGTAGGCAAGGCAGGAGACAAGGTGAGAGCTCCTTTGATGCCTTTGCCTTTGATTGAGGCACCATTTCAGAGGGTAGCTATGGATATTGTGGGTCTTCTGAGTACCCCAAGTTCCACAGGGAAAAAGTATATCTTAGTGGTTGTAGATTATGCTACACGATACCCTGAGGCAGTAGCTTTGCCCTCCATTGAGGCAGAGAAGGTGGCAAATGCTTTGCTAGAGATTTTCAGCAGGGTAGGTTTCCCAAAAGAAATATTGTCTGACCAGGGTGCCAATTTCAAGTCAGACCTGCTTACTTGTCTGTGGAAGTCATGTGGGGTGAAGCACATGAAGACCACCCCCTACCATCCCCAGACTAATGGTCTTGTTGAGAGATTAAACTCTGCAATCAAGTCCATGTTATGGGCATTTGCAGATCAGTTTAAGAGGGAGTGGGAAAAATATTTGCCCCATCTGTTGTTTGCTTACAGAGAGGTTCTCCAGGAATCCACAGGTTTTTCACCCTTTGATTTGCTTTTTGGGCATAGGGTGAGGGTGTTCTGGTCAGATTACTAAATTCTGTGGTTAATACAGTATTAGAGATGACACAAGAGACCAAGGCTCAAACTTTAGCAATTTTATTTTTAGCTTTTAACAATTAAGGTTGTGACAAAAATAAACAATTGACTAGTCAACATGCAAAATCTAACCTATAACCTATTACATTAACATGCAAAATCTATCCTATAACCTATCACATTAACACTTATAAAAACTGTTAAATCATGTACTTACAAGCATATGCAAAAAGAATATTATCTTTGCCACTGATAGGGGGACTTCAAACCTATTCAGTACAGCTATCTGTTCACTCAAGACAGGGCCGACACTGGCAGGCAATGCTGTATGCTCAGTTCAGGCTCTTGCTTCAATCAGATCCGGATGATGATGAGTTCCAATCTATTGACAGCCTCTGAGCCTTTTATAGGTAAAATATGCCATAGGGTCAATGAGTTCGGCTGATGACACCTAGGCCAACAGTTTAATCATAAACTGTTGGCTGATGACACTCAGATCACCAGTTTGATCATGAGCTGATCAAAATATTTTAGAACATTACAAATCATTTCCTAAGTTGTCAACAAGTCCCGTAATGTCTTCTACTTTTATACATTACTTCCTCATTTCAGAGGGCAGTTAGCCCACAAACTCGTGATATAATGTCTAGTTTTATACATTACTTCCTCCTTTCAGAAGACAATTAGCCCACAAACTTGTGATTTAGTTCCTCTTTGAAATCCCCCACTTTTTGGTAAACATCTTTTAAGCTGACAAACAACTTCAAAGGTTAACTGAAGTTCAGTTATACCAGTATCAGTGTGCAAGGTCTGCCTTTGAAGCATGATTCTTTCAGGTTTCATATATTTATTTATGATATTAAGCAGCATATCATGTATTAACCTCAAGAACACACACACAGCAGTTCAATAGCTTGAGGCATTAAAATTCAGGTAGACTGTGTGGATCCGTCACAGGCCACCCCTTGCGTCAAGCAATGATTGCTGTGTGTTTTTAATAATGAGCAAAATTGACAACATTTTTTTGTACTTATTTATGACCTTACAATAAATGCAGCAAGAAATTAAGCAGAACAACACTGAAATTATTGTGGTCAACAACAAAGGGTGTAAAAGCAGATTAAACCAAGCAGAAGCCTTTGGTGACCACATAAAAACATCATACCAATGTGAAACAGTTATATCTTGAATTTTATTTGCAATTTTAAGAATGGTACCTTTGTCTTTAATCATTTTAATTACAGTTTGATGCGCATCATGTAAAGTTTTATTTAGCAGGAGCAGCACAGCTTGTCCTTTCTGCTTAATCTGTTTAAAGTCCGGGTGGACTAGAGATGGCCATTGAAAAGTGTGTAATGGTTTTATGCTAGCATTTAATGTGATGTCCATCCATCTAGCCAATCTAATCAATTCCCCAGTGCAAAAATTAATGATTGCATGTACATTACTTTTACAATGTGCTCCACTGTCTGTGATTGTTTTATTACTCCAAGCTAGCTTACAGGAGGACACTACGCAAGCTGTGGTATTATTGAGTTGATAAATGTCTGTCCCATTTACTATATATCTATGCCAAACACATTTTTTAGTCCCATTATGTAAACATGGATGAGGCTTTTTTTTAATTAGCATGCACACCCACCCCTGGGGCCAGGTCTCACATCCTGCTAAATGAATGGGCACATTATTATAATCAATGAGATTAGATTTTATTTGAGGCACCCACCAATTACTTTTGAATTGCAAAGGCAATGCTACAAATGGACAAACTTGTTTTGTTCCCTTTTTACTAGCAAGATAATCAAAGATTAATATGCAAGAATCGTTTTTACATGTAAAATCCAATGGTTTTAACCAATTATACAACTGTAGCTCATTTTGCCAATGGTTTGGCCGTTTTGCCCCCCAAACCTGAATGAACTGCAGGTACTGCTGATTGGCAGCCAATTGGGACAAAATGCAAAAGCTCTGATTTAATTTTTTAGTAAGGTTATTTAGAACTTGCTCTGTATACATACCAGCATGATTAATTTATTTCTACTTAACAGTTTGAGTTATTTTTAATAACTCTGTCTGGGAATAACTGCGCACTTCCACCCACTGCTGTGGCTGTCCCCCAGCATGTATTGAATTTTTCTCTACAATTGGTCGGGCACTCACTGATGGGGAATTTATTATTTCAAAGTCATCATTCACCTCATCAGAAGAAGGAAGATCTCCCTCCCATTCTTCAGGGTCAAACTCTGCCTTACATATCAAGGCACACACTCTAGGCCTAGAGGGTGGTTTCCGTGAACCTCTCCCCTTCCATTGCCTGCGCTGCTGTATTACCCGAGTGGCCAGAGTCACTGAATTAGTCTTCCAATGCTCTGCATCCTGTCCTGCCTTAGCCAATTCCACATCTGCCTTCTCCAAGGCATCCCTATCCAATCGGTGAGTGTGTGCATGCTCTTTACATTGCTCTTCTAATTCTAGAACTTTTACTTTCAGATCTTCTACATCCTTGTCTAACTCCTGTATTGCTTCAAAGAACAGCCATCCAGCTGCTCCCACTCCCTCTTTCACCTTCTTTCCCTTATCCTCCAATTTTAAACCTGATAAGGCCTTTGCCAGCTCCTCAGGGTCTACTGGTTTTACTGGTAAGGATTTTGGGGAAGGTGGAGGTGAAACCTGACTCAATACCTTAGCAAGGGGGTCCCATTTTCCAAACAATGCTGGAAACTCAACATTTGCCCCTCCCTTACTTTTGGTATCTAGAGATGGTTTCTTATTTAACCCTACACTTATGTGCTTAAATGGAAGAAACATTGGCTGTTGTGACATATCTACTGCAAACCACAGACCCTGCTCGCTGCGCCAACTGTTCTGGTCAGATTACTAAATTCTGTAGTTAATACAGTATTAGAGATGACACAAGAGACCAAGGCTCAAACTTTAGCAATTTTATTTTTAGCTTTTAACAATTAAGGTTGTGACAAAAATAAACAATTGACTAGTCAACATGCAAAATCTAACCTATAACCTATCACATCAACATGCAAAATCTATCCTATAACCTATCACATTAACACTTATAAAAACTGTTAAATCATGTACTTACAAGCATATGCAAAAAGAATATTATCTTTGCCACTGATAGGGGGACTTCAAACCTATTCAGTACAGCTATCTGTTCACTCAAGACAGGGCCGACACTGGCAGGCAATGCTGTATGCTCAGTTCAGGCTCTTGCTTCAATCAGATCCGGATGATGATGAGTTCCAATCTATTGACAGCCTCTGAGCCTTTTATAGGTAAAATATGCCATAGGGTCAATGAGTTCGGCTGATGACACCTAGGCCAACAGTTTAATCATAAACTGTTGGCTGATGACACTCAGATCACCAGTTTGATCATGAGCTGATCAAAATATTTTAGAACATTACAAATCATTTCCTAAGTTGTCAACAAGTCCCGTAATGTCTTCTAATTTTATACATTACTTCCTCATTTCAGAGGGCAGTTAGCCCACAAACTCGTGATATAATGTCTAGTTTTATACATTACTTCCTCCTTTCAGAAGACAGTTAGCCCACAAACTTGTGATTTAGTTCCTCTTTGAAATCCCCCACTTTTTGGTAAACATCTTTTAAGCTGACAAACAACTTCAAAGGTTAACTGAAGTTCAGTTATACCAGTATCAGTGTGCAAGGCCTGCCTTTGAAGCATGATTCTTTCAGGTTTCATATATTTATTTATGATATTAAGCAGCAAATCATGTATTAACCTCAAGCACACACACACAGCAGTTCAATAGCTTGAGGCATTAAAATTCAGGTAGACTGTGTGGATCCGTCACAGAGGGGACCTCTAGATTTAATTTGAGATGAGTGGGAAGGTGAGTGTGAGTCTCACAAGGAGTCTGTTGTGGCATACGTCCTAAACCTCAGGACAAGGCTCAGAGAACTCATGGGCTTGGCCCAGGAGAACCTGGCAGAAGCCCGACAACAGAAAAAGGTGTGGTATGACAGGAATGCTCGAGCTAGAGAGTATGCTGTGGGGCAGCAGGTAATGGTTCTCATTCCTGTCAGACATAACAAGCTGCAAGCAGCTTGGGAGAGTCCCTACAAGGTGTAAGAAGGTAAGTGATGTTAACTACATTGTGGAACTGCTAGGCAGATGGCAGGGGCACAAATTGTACCATGTTAACATGATGAAACCTTACCATGATAGGGAGGCCCTTGTACTAAGTATTTGCAGTGGATTGCAGAAGGAGTCTGGGGGAGATCTGGTGACTATTCTCCTCAGTGAGGCTCGGGCTGACACCTCAGTGGAAGCGGTAGTAATATCCCAGCAGCTATCTCCTACCCAGGTTCGAGAAATCCGAACAGTGTTGCAGGAATTTGGGGACATGTTCACTGGGAAACCAGGGTGCACCCACCTGGTGCAGCACCAGGTGGATACAGGACCCCAAAGGCCTATTAAGCAGGCCCCTTATAGGGTGCCTGAGAGAGCCAGACAGACCCTGAGGGAGAAGGTACAGGAGATGTTGGAACTAGGGATGATTCAAGAGTCCAACAGTCCCTGGGCCTCCCCAGTGGTGCTGGTGCCAAAGAAGGATGGATGCCAGCACCAGGTTCTATGTGGACTACAGGAAAGTAAATAGTCGTACAGAGTCAGATGCTTACCCCATGCCTAGGACAGATGAAGCCCTAGAGCAGCTGGGTGGGGCTAAGTATCTTACAACCATTGATCTTACCAAGGGTTACTGGCAGGTGCCCGTGACTCCCAGTGCTAGAGAGAGAAGTCAGCCTTTGTGACTTCTTTTGGCTTGTATGAGTTCACAAAGATGCCCTTTGGGATGAAGAATGCCCCAGCAACTTTCCAGAGGCTGGTGGATAATATCCTAGCAGGAGCAGGGGGGTTTGCCCTTGCTTACCTAGATGATATTGCCATCTACAGCCATTCCTAGCCAAAGCACCTTCAGCATGTCAGGGAGGTGCTGGGCAGACTACAGAGGGCAGGGCTGACTATTAAGCCAAGCAAATGTCAGATGGTAATGGCGGAGGTCTCCTACCTAGGACATAGAGTGGGGAGTGGTAAGATAAGGCCAGAACCTGCCAAAGTGGAAGCCATTCAGGCATGGCCTGCACCTGTTACTAAATAGCAGGTGAGGGCATTCTAGGGACAGCAGGGTACTACAGAAAGTTTGTCCCTAGTTATAGTACCATAGCTGTTCCCCTCACAGACCTGACAAGGAAGAACAGGCCAGATAAGGTAGTGTGGACCCCAGCATGTGAGGAGGCATTCCAGAAGCTTAAAGAAGCTTTGGGAGGATCCCCTGTGTTAGCCAGTCCAAATTACAGCAAAGAATTTGTTGCGCAAGTGGATGCTTCGAACTATGGAGTGGGGGCTGTACTTAGCCAGATTTTTTTCAAAGAGAGAAGAGCACCCAGTGGTTTATCTCAGTCGTAGGTTCCAACCCAGGGAGGAATGCTATGCAGCTATAGAAAAGGAATGTCTAGCATTAGTGTGGGCACTGCAGAAACATCAGCCTTATCTGTATGGAAGACAATTCACTGTAATCACAGATCACAATCCCCTAATATGGTTAAACAGAGCCAGCCAGCAAAATGCCAAGCAGCTAAGATGGAGCCTGGGGTTGCAAGCATATGATATGTCAGTGCAGCACCACAGTGGGATTAGCAATGCCAATGCAGATGGGCTCTCAAGACAGGGAATGGGGTGAGGTACACTCAGATAGACCTAGCCCTCTCAAGCGGTGTTTCTCAAGGGTCACTTGAAAAACTAGCTTGAGTTCTCCAGGGGGAAGAGATGTGAAAACTGGTAAAGATTGGTGAAGGCTGCCAGCCTAATCAAATATAATTTGATACATAATTATGGCATTTGTAAATATAAATGTAAAATACAGGCTTGTGTCTTAAATGTAAAGAAATGCTGTTTCAACAATGTGGCAACATTGCCATCTGCTGTAAGGAAAACTAAGTCCAGCATTTCTTATTGGTCCTTTGAAATTAAAATTACCTTATGTCTATTCCTTTGAAGTTAGAATTTGGAGTTGATGAGTCTGGAGTAAGAATCCTGCCTATTGTTTTAAGGCTAAAGTTAATGACCAGAATTTACATATGGAATGTGCTGTATTGCTCTAAGTGTAAAAGAATGTAAATGCAGTTTCTGTGTGGCCTGGGAACCATGAAAGTGTAAACAAATGATGTAATGTTTTATCAGAACTGCAGTTTCAATTTAAACAGTGAGAAGCATAGATTATTAAGCATTTTTGTCTTGATGTCCATCTCATCAGCATGCTGCTTGTGTCTTAAGTAAGTTATTTCAGATGTATGTTTTCTTGTAGTAATAGACAGGAAATTAGAAGAAAGTTAGACTAAGTGTTTTTCTGTTATATCAGAACTGTGCTACTGGTTTATTTTAAGTTTCTGTGTGATCTCTGAACTCTTGAATAGCACTGTGGTGTAGTAGATTTGTCTTGTGTTTTTAGTATTTATTATTAAATATTAAAAAAAAAAAATTTACCTGTGGCTGGTTTGTGTAGAGATAAGTAAGCTTTAGAGTACATTGCATGCTTATAAGTGATCCTGTAATAAGCCCTTCCAAAGCCTTAAAATTGCTTAAGTTACACTACTATTGGATAATAATATTGCACAATAATAACTGGACACCCTTTTAAGGGCTTTTGGGTAGCTTTTAATTATTAGCTGGTGGTGGCAGTAATTACTACTGTATAGTCTGGGTAAAGGGACACAGCTGGAGAATCTGTGTCAGCCTTTCCCAGGAGTGTCTGTGAGTTGTATAAATACTTATCTCAAAATTGTGTGTGTCAGTTACATGGGCAGGGGCATGAAGCACTGGTTGGACAGAGAGGGTACTGGAGGTTAGCTTGCCAGCTTGGCTGAGATCTGGACCCTATTTCTGTGCCAGTGGGGAGTCTTATTGGGGACCTGGACAGCAAGGGAGCAACCAGCCCCAGACTGTGATCCCTGTGCGCTCTTAAGGGAAATTGCACTTTACTGTGTGTATTTGTTATCCTTTCCTCATATATGAGACATCCTTTCTGGTGTTAGTGGTGAGGATTGAGGCTCCTTGATTGCTGTGCCAGGGCACGGGCATCACAGAGACATACAAATAAAGAAAGTGTCTCTGCCTGATCTAAATGTGGCCAAGAAGGGCATGTGTGGTATGTCTGTGTCACTCTAACTAAATGTAAAGGAATCTGTGCAAATTGAGTCTGTATACCTTATGTGGGGGTTGGAATAATGTTGTATGACCTTTGTCTGTGTCCCTTGTGTGGTGGGGAAGGGGAAAGCTATTTGACCAGAGTCTGCATCCCTTGTGTAGGGAAGGAGGGGTTGTACAACTTAAGTCTGTGTCTCTTGTGCAGAAGCAGTGACATAATCTAAGTCAGTGTCCCTTGTCTGCTAGAAGGAGGAAACTGTCCACTCTAAGTCAGTGCTGTTGTGCATGACGGGGGGGGATATAAACCAGAGTGTATCTTTGTATGTGCCATTTCAGCAGTCTTTCCTTTCTGTAGTTAGTTAGCAGCTAGAGATTGGTGGGTCTTCCTCAGTGAATCATCTGAGTGACTTACCTGAAGAGCACAGTGCTAAGTATGTTGAGGTGGATTTGGGATACATGGAAATGTATTTTATTAGATGGTGGTGAAGATAAAGAGGACAGTAGGGATTCTTCTGCTGTCAGTTATTTCAAAACTGTAAAAAGAAGATATATCAATGGAGAGAAATCAAAGAAGTAAGGGGAATTACTAACTTGTCTGTTTTGACTTTGAATCTTAATAGTATGTTAAAAAGGATAGCAGGTTGGTTATTTAAAATGCAGGGAACACATAGCAGATATTATTTGTTTAGAGGTCTCAGTCTGAGATGTTTTGTGATGTCCCAGTATTGACGATTTTTGGTATGGACAGGTGTTCCAGTATTGTGATCCTTTTTCATGATAGACAGGCACTAAATTTAGATGTTTGGATTTTTCATGCAGGCAGGGATATTCTAGTTGATTTTCATTTTAAATTGAAATGTTTTGATTTGTAGATTTTTGTGCTTATGTGGTCTCCACAGAGAGGCCTAATTTATTTAAATAGTTGAAGCCTTTTTTTGTTGAACATGGTTATTCTTGTTGCAGGAGATTTTAATTGTGATTTGCACAGAAGTAGTTGACAGGGGAAGGAATATTAAGGTTTTAAGAAATTTCCCCTTTTAGGGACTAGCAGAAAGATAATTCTCATGGTTTTACACACTGTAGGGGTCCTATCAGACTAAGATTGACTGTGCCCTTTTTTGAGGTTATTGGATGAGTTGTAAGCCTGTAAGTTTGCTGTTGTTTTTTATAACCATTGTGCAGTATGGGGTGTCTATGGTACATCTACAGTTTCTGTCCCTTAGGCAAGGGACTCAGTTATGTCACAATCATAGTGTTATGTAGTCCTTTTATCCATTTTGGATAAGTTAGTGGATGTTTTTTAGTTGAAGTTTGGTAAGCATTATCAGAAGAACAGAGTTGCAGTACCGGGCATATTTTAAAGCACATTATACATTTCTGGTGGAACAGTTGTAGTAATCTATAAGTATGATTTGCTTGGGTATTATGAGAAGGCACAGGTAGTTACACCATTTTTTGGAAAGTGTATCATCCTGGAACACCCGTTCTTTAGTGGGTGGTATGATTCGGATGGCAGATTACAAGAAGCGCTTAGTGATATGCCTAGGATATGTATCTTGCATAAGTAAGGTCTCTCTTGGGCAACTTATGGCTTGGTGTATTCCTTCCTTTACTCAAGAAACCAGACACCATTTAGGTGGAGTTATTTCCATTGCCGAGTTAGACACTGCTTTGCATTGTGTAAATATTAATTTTGTAAACTAAACTAGATCAGCTTGATTGTTTTCTACAAGAAGCTGTCAGTTGTAGAGAAATCAGACCTAATGGCCATTTTTGTTACTGAATGTCCATTCTTTGTTACTAGGCTGGATATTGTGGATATAGTCATGAAGTTTATTTGACAAAAACATTACAAGATCAATCTTTTTAACTGGACGCTGATATCTTTGTATAATACAAAACTTTTTATGAAAAGCTTGCAATTACATCTGTGTGCCAAGTTGCCTGAGCTTCTTTCTACTGGTGTTTCTGCAAGCCTGGCACCCATATACATGATATCATAATCCTGATTAAAGAAGTTGCTTCTTTGCTCAGTGAACTTAACATGCAGCTTAATTACTGTCTAGATCAGTGTTGTTTTGTCCACAGCTGAGGGCCTAGTTCTTGATCTCAACTGTGCTTTTTGGGGAATTTGTTGCCTGGTATTTTATTTACATGCATATAATGTTGCAATACTTGCCAGGGACAGGTCTTGCTTGATGCCATTTATCCCTGCTTTAGATGACTGTTTGAGTGTTGCCTGTTTATAATTTAATAAATATATAAGCGTGGGCTTTGGGTCTGCAGACCTGCTTTGTGGAATACTTTTTTCTGCTGGAAAAGAGTAAGGGTTCTGTTTTGGATCAAACTTTGGAGTACCCCAAGGCTCTATATTGGGCCCCCCTCCTTTTCACTATTTTCATAAACGACCTACCCAATGTTATCCCAGATACAGCTTGTATACAGTATGCAGACGACTCCACACTTACCTGCTCTGCCTCCACTCCCACAGAACTACAATCCCTATCCCAAGTCACCTGCAATAAAGTAGAAAACTGTCTGAATAATCGTCGCCTCCTGCTTAACCCAAACAAAACCAAACTTCTTCTTTTCTCCCCTACCCGTAATTTAACATTACCAAAAATTACAATTTCATCTAACAATGGCACCAAAATCTCCCCTGAACCTAACACTAAACTACTTGGAGTAATCAGTGATAATAATCTGAAATATGACGCCCATATAGATAAAGCCATAAAAACATTTAACAAAAAAATAGGCTCCTTGTATAGGATTAAACAATTCTTAACCCCATCTGCCAGAACTGTCATAGCTCGGACACATCTGCTGTCAACCTTTCTCTACACCTGACCCATCCTTACAAATCTAAGTAAATCAAACCTTAACAAAATCAATACCTCCTATAACAATATAGCTAGATTTGCCACAGAGTCAGCCTATAGAACCCGCCACTGTCAAAATCTTCACAAACTAGGCTGGCTAGAACTATCCAATCATCTCCATTATAACCAACTCATAGTTATACATAAAACGCTCTATCTACCTACCAGTACTCCCATTCTGTCTAATATTATTACTCGCTACAGCAACCTAGCACCCCTCCGCTCATCTAACAGAATGCTAGTACAATCAACCAAAGCCAACAACTCAGCTGGTGAATCTTTATTCTCCAACTCTGCTGGAAACAAATGGAACCTACTTCCTGCTAAACTAACAACTATATCCTCCCTGCCCCAATTTAAAACATCCCTAAAGATCTATCTAAACAGGGATTGGCTATGTTCATGTCTCCACCTAGACTAACCCCCAAAATAATTTTTTTTTTTTGACAAAGGTAAGATAAACTTAGCTCACAGAGGTGAAATACCCATTAATAAGCTTCCC